>NW_026973669.1:1115000-1220000 GCF_035594125.1 Scylla paramamosain
TGGCCGACAGAGACACCGGTGTGGAGTTTGGTCTGGTGGAGTGCTCCACATGCACTGGCAGGACTGGCAAGAAGGTAGCACCAGAAACACACACACTGGTGAACAGGACTGCATTCAACACCTTGCCATTCAACACCTTGCTCAACACCCCACATGCAAGTGTTTGGGAACACAAGAGAATGCCACACTACAACACAAAAAATGAGAAAAACAATCAACAAAGAATTACCTTAACACCTTGAAAAAGATTTGCAGGTCAGAACTAACACCAAAAAACAAGACTACTGCCACAAACCAGCTGGCAGTACCAGTAGTGACTTGTGGGTGTGGTGTGGTGTGGTGACTGGCCACAAGACTACTGCCACAAACCGGCTGGCAGTACCAGTAGTGACTTGTGGGTGTGGTGTGGTGTGGTGACTGGCCACAAGACTACTGCCACAAACCAGCTGGCAGTACCAGTAGTGACTTGTGGGTGTGGTGACTGGCCAAAAGGTTTATTCTGAAATGTAATCTTGACAAACATCCTCACCCACACTGTGGTAAGGAAGTACAGGTGTGGTGTTTGTGGCAGTGTTTCTGTAGGAAGAGTGGTGTTGCCAGACACATCCAAACACTCCTGTGGGGGTGAGGTGTTGTGGATGTGCTGGTGGTGTGTGAGGGACTTGGAGTGACTAGTGTTTGTGTGTTGTTACTTTGTACTCAAGTGTTGGAATAAACTTTTGTTGCTAGAATGCTGAGTAATGTTGTTATACAGTAAATAATGTGTGTGTGTGTGTGTGTGTGTGTGTGTACAAAATGGCCAATAATAAACTTGCCATGACAGACAGAGTAGTGGATGACTGGAATAGACTCAGTAGTCAGGTTGTTAGTGCTGAGTCATTACAGAGCTTTGAAATATTAGACAAATGTATGGACAGGGATGACAGGTGGAAATAGACAGGCATGTTTTGTACAGGGACTGCCACGTGCAGGCCTGACGGCTTCCTGCACCAACCCTTGTGTTCTTGTGTGCTGCTGCTGCTGCTGCTGCTGCTGCAAAATCTCTTCCTATTAATCCCTTTCTTTGCTGTGAATGCTTGTGGAGGTTTTACACATTGCTTTTAGTGCTGCGAAGTGTTGACTGTCGCTGTGAAAGGGTTGAAAGGTTGATGATCCTGGGAGGCAAAGAAAACTGCTGGTCTGTGCATCAATAGCCGTGGTGTTCTGATGGTCTGCCTTCTTCATCACTTCTCACCAAAACAAGAAAACAACAAAACTTGATTGAAAAACAAGCCACAGAGACAGGCAGAGCGGGTGGGAGTGCAGGGGAGAGGGAGAGGGAGAGAGGACGGTGTGGGAGACAAGACAGATATGGAGAGAGATGATACTTAACATTGCATCTCTTGCTATTCAAAGCTAGGTGAGTGTGTTGAAGCCTCCCTCCTGAAAGAGTTCAAGTCACCGGCAGGGGGAAACAGCAGCAGGCAGGGAGTTCAGGAGTGTGCCAGTAAAGGGGATGAGAGACTGAGAATACTGGTTAACTCTTGCATCAGGGAGGTGGACAGAATAGTGGTGAAAGATTGAGAATACTGGTTAACTCTTGCATCAGGGAGGTGGACAGAATAGTGGTGAAAGATTGAGAATACTGGTTAACTCTTGCATCAGGGAGGTGGACAGAATAGTGGTGAAAGATTGAGAATACTGGTTAACTCTTGCATCAGGGAGGTGGACAGAATAGTGGTGAAAGATTGAGAATACTGGTTAACTCTTGCATCAGGGAGGTCGACAGAATAGTGGTTAACTCTTGCATCAGGGAGGTGGACAGAATAGTGGTGAAAGATTGAGAATACTGATTAACTCTCATTCAGGAGGTGGAGAGTATTGTGGTGAAAGATTGAGAATACTGGTTAATTCTTGCACTAGGGAGCTGCAGACAATAGTGGTGAAAGATTGAGAATACTGGTTAACTCTTGCATCAGAGAGGTGGACAGAATAGTGGTGAAAGATTGAGAATACTGTTGAACTCTTTCATTCAGGAGGTGGACAGTATAGTGGTGAATGATTGAGAATACTGGTTAACTCTTGCATTAGGGAGGTGGACAGAGTAGAGATGAAAGATTGAGAATACTGGTTAACTTGCACTAGGGAGGTGGAGACAATAGTGGTGAAAGATTGAGAATGCTTGTTAACTTGCATTCAGAATGTGGACAGAATAGTGGTGAAAGATTGAGAATGCTGGTTAACTCGTGCATTAGGGAGGTGGACAGAATAGTGGTGAAAGATTGAGAATACTGGTTAACTCTTGCATTAGAGAGGTGGAGACAATAGTGGTGAAAGATTGAGAATACTGGTTAACTCTTGTATCAGGGAGAGGGACAGAATAATGGTGAAAGATTGAGAATACTGGTTAACTTTTGCATTAGGGAGGTGGACAGAATAGTTGTGAAAGATTGAGAATACTGGTTAACTCTTGCATTAGGGAGGTGGACAGAATAGTGTTGAAAGACTGAGAATACTGGTTAACTCTTGCATTAGGGAGGTGGACAGAATAGTGATGAAAGATTGAGAATGCTGGTTAACTCTTGCATCAGGGTGGAGACAATAGTGGTGAGAAAGTAAGGCCTCTTATCAAATTATATTGACATTTTTTGGCCAAATAGTTAGGAGTATATAAAATTTCAATAAAATTGCTAGCAAGATCTGCCCCCAAGCTTGAAAGAGGCAGAGACAGCAAGGAAGTGGTTCTCAGAGTGGGGTGTGACGAATAGACTGCATCAGTAGTCAGTAGGGAGCTGTGAAAGAAGACTGCAGCAGTGTGTGGACAGAGATGGCAGGTGGAAATAGACTGCATCAGTAGTCAGTAGGGAGCTGTGAAAGAAGACTGCAGCAGTGTGTGGACAGAGATGGCAGGTGGAAATAGAGAGGCGTGTTTTGTACAGGGACTGCCACTTGTAGGTGTGATGGCTTCCTGCTCCAGCTCTTGTGTTCTTGTGTACTACTGCTGTTTGGAAGGCTCTGCAATGGTGCCACCTTAAGTCCACTGCAACACACTTTTCCTCCAATGTACGATAATGTACCAAGGTCCTTAAGAATGGCATTTATTGATTTTATGATCATTATTATTATTATTTATTAATTTTTTTTTTACAGTGTCTCTCTTTAATAGAAATACAATAATAAAAAGTGTAATATATATATATATATATATATATATATATATATATATATATATATATATATATATATATATATATATATATATATATATATATATATATATATTTTTTTTTTTTTTTTTTTTTTTTTTTTTTTTTTTTTTTTTGTTATTTGGTAACTTTGTTTTTCACGTTTAATGACAAATTAAGTTGGTGGCAAGAGGAGTAGACATTTCAAGTTACCCTCCATTTCCACCCATGGCTTGCTGGTTCTCTAACACTTAGTCAAAATTTATGAATCATTAATAAATGATTATTTGTTTGATATTGTAAAGAAAAAGAAAAAAAAACGAAAAAAGTGCCAGCAGAAATCTGTGTGTAGAGTGCCGTTAGAAAAACAAAAAATGAAGACAAGACCAAGAGTGACGACGATGGGAGGCATGAATGCGCACACCGGTGTTGTAGGTGAGGAGGTGAATAGGAATGGTGAGATGCTTGATGAGTTTGTGAGTGAGATGGACGTGGAAAACCTGAATGAGACCCTGGCGTGGTGTGGCAGGAAGCAGCAGTCTGCGATTGACTACAAGCTAGTGAATGGGAGGATGGTGAGAGTGTGTACTGCATGTGCATTGATGAGCACGTTGTGACGGACTTTGTCTCAACACAGTATGCTGGCGTTAGAATGTTGAATGGGAGAGAGGGAAGGAATGCAAAGGTTAGGAGGAGAAAGTGGAGATTGAGGCATGTAGCATGGGAGAATTTCCAGGTAGACTTGAGTGAAAGTGTGAGGAGGGAAGCCTGAATGGCGTGGATGAAATGAACGACAGACAGGATGCCGCAGCCAGCCAGCCAGACAGGGTACGTGAGAACGAGTGCCGGGAAGCGTGCATGTAAGCCGTGGTGGAGTGACGAGACGAGATTAGGGATGCTGGAAAGGAAGGAAAGAGACTAAATAGGGTGTGCAGGCAGTCGAGAAAGAGGAGGCGGAGAGTGAGCACCAGAATGCACGGACAGCGTGTGTGAGTCAGCAGCGAGTGACGAAGCGAAAGGTAATGAATGCTAAAGTTAGGTGTGAGAGAAGTGTGCTTCAGTCCCTAAGAGAGAAAGGTGTTGAAGCGGCCGGGAATGGCACAGACTCCTGAGTGGTGAGGGAATGCCTGACACTGACAATGTGGAGAGCCTCGAGGTGAATGGGGCAGTGGTGACAGATGGAGAAAGAAGAAGGATGGTAGAAAAATGTACTTAGGTTTTATAGACGCAGAGAAAGCTTATGATAGAGTGAATAGAGAAATGCTGGGTAGAGTCTTAGAAAAGATTGGGTTGAGTGCAAAGGTAGTTAACATAGTGGGAAGTATGTATGTGGACACAAGCACTACATACAGACTAGGAGATATAGAAACACACTGGGCGAAGAGTGAGAGAGGAGTTAGGCAAGGCTGCATTTTGTCACCAAGCCTTTTTAGCCTGTATACAGAGGAGTTAGCAGCCAGCAGAATGAGAAGATTGAATGCGGGAGTGAGCGTGGGCAATGACAAGATGTGTGCTTCTTTGTGCAGGTGATGTAGTGGCCACGAGTGAATCGGCAGATGAGCTTCAAAGTTTGTTCGGTGTTGTAGATGTGTATGGAAGGGACTCTGGTGTGACACGTAGCAGTGACAAAAGCAAGGTGAACAGGTCAGAGGATGGCGGAAACTCAGTGTGCAGACTGGGAGGCAATGAGTTGCAACAGACTGATGAATGCAAGTACCTGGGGATGTGGATGAGTCCGAATGGCTGTGTGAAGGCGAACAATGAAAAGATAAGCATGGTGAACCAGTGGGTGGGTCGACTAGGAAGTGCAGCAAGGATGAGAGCCAGTAAGTATGACGTGCTGCGAGAACTTTGGAAGAGCGTGGCTGTTCCGAGCATTGTGTTTGGTATGGACGTGATTGTGTGGAATGAGAATGAACTAGAGAATGTAAAAGTAGGAGAGAATAGAGTAGCAAGAATGGCACTGAATGCACCAAGGTATGCAGCGATAGAGACTTTGAGGGGAGACATGGGCTGGAGTACTTAGAGAGAGAGAGAGAGAGAGAGAGAGAGTAGCAGGTGGGGGAAGAAGTGTGTTAGGATGGCAGTTAAAAAAGGCTTGGAAACTAGGTGGGCTTTTCAGCGGCTTGAGGGGACGCATGTTGAGAGTGACTGGAGTATGATTGCTAGAAATGGAGAGGGTTTAGATTGGGGTGTAAGAAAGTGGAAGAGTGAGATGGAGTAGTGAAACGTGGGACTGAGTGAATGGAAGAGTAAGATGGAACAAAAGAGTACTTTGGCGTGGTATTGGCGAGAGAAAGAGGCCCCGACGTATGCTAGGTGGTATAATGGAAGCCTGAGAGGCGATCTCTTTCGAGCGAGGGCACAGTGTATGGATGTGAATGCAGGGAGTTACAGATGGTCCGAGTCCAGCAGCGAAGTGTGCCAGACGTGTGACATGGGAGAGGATGAGACGGTGGAGCGTGTGGTGCTGGAGTGTGTGAAGTATGCCAGAGACAGGAATGAGATGATGCAAGTGGTGCTGAGGGAACTGGGGAACGTCACAGTGGAGAAGACAGGAAGGGAGTGGATGGTGTTGCTGCTGGGACTGTGTGGGGAGACGAATGGAAGGATGATTGAGGCTGTCAAAGTGTTTCTGCAGAAAATGTGGACCGCTAGATGTAGGAGTTAGTGGTGTGAAATATGGCGTCTGTTTTACGTTTGCCTTTTTTTTTTTTTTTTTTTTTTTTCCTCCCTAACGGGAGTTATCAATAAAAAAAAAGAAAACTGACATGAGCAATCCCCAGGTATGAAAGATGATGCATGTTTTTCTGTTTAATATTTTTGTTTTTTTCCTGTTTTTCGTACAGGATTTGCCGTTATGAAGGCTTGATTCAGGAGTAATCCCAAGCCTCCCTAGGCGTCAAAATCAAGATTAAGTTCGAGCCACCCTGAAGAAAGAACTTTTTGGTGAGCTGTGGCGGTGTGTACAAGTGGCTTTGCCTTGCTCTCTGAGTTTTCTCTGAGTTTTGTGGTTTATGTTCTCTTGCCTGTGTGCTGAAATACCCTGAAAATGGTGATGAGCGCGTGTGGTTCATGCGAGGAGAGTGTGGCGAACAGGCAAAGGGCTGTGGCATGCGAGAGATGCATGGCCTGGTTCCATGTAGCCTGTGTGGGCATGAGGGAGGCCAACATGAAGGCGCTGGGGTTCGAGCTTCTGGTGTTCCTCTGCAGGGAATGCCTGAGCAAGAGCCTCAATGAGTGGAGGAACCAGGATGAGGAAAAAGAAGAGAGAGTGGAGCAGAGCACCCAGACAGAAAACCTGATGAAAGAGGCAGAAGCACAGACGACGAAGACTGAAGAGAGAAAAGACCAGCAAGAAGTGGTGGAAGTGGCCAGAACAGACAGACGCCCAAGGAAGAAGAGAATGGTAATCAAGAAAGCCCCAGTACGTGTCATTGGAGACAGCATGGTAAGGAAGACTCCCGACTTTGTGAGAAGGGAAATTGAGTGCACTAGCATGGGAGGTGCTAAGATCCAAGACGTCAAGAGGAAAGTCAAGGAAGAAGTGCAAGAAATGGAAGAGAGAAGCCTGCTAGTTGTCCAAGGAGGAGGCAACAACTTAGTAGAGGCAGGTGCTGAAGACACAGTAAAGGAAGTGATAGAAGCAGTGAGGGCAGCAGAAGAAAAGAAGATGTGTGTGGCTGTGGTGGGGGTCCTGCGGCGCCCACGGGAAGGAGTGCAGTAGGAGAAGGTCAGAAGAGAAACGAACCGCAAGATATGCATGGAACTCATGAAGGTCAAGATGGAATGGATGGCAGAGAAGAAGGGCAACGTGAGCTTCCTGGACATGGATGGGATCCTCGACCAGGACAAATTCTTCGGGACAGACGGGGTCCACCTCAACCACAACGGGAATGAGAGGCTAGGACGTCGACTGGCCGAGTGGATGAGGGCGAGGCAGGTGTGTTGTGTGGACGAGGAGGACCCACTGATGTCAGCGAACATGGAAGAAAAGAGACTAGCCAGGCAAGTAAATGTGTGAAGATTGGCTGTATGAATGTGAGAGGATGGGGTGTGGGCAAGTTTGAGGATGTATGCAAGGAGCTCAGGGAGTGGAGGTTCGACTTAGTCGGGCTCACTGAGACTCACCTGAGAGATGATGTACGAATGGAGGGATGCGAGTATGTTATGACTGGAAAGGAGCGTAAGGCACAGGAAACGAGTAGAAATGGAAATGAGGAAATGAGTAGACAGTGTAGATGGCTGAAGAAAAAGAGGCATGAAAGCGATGAGGCAGAGAATGAGTATGAGAATGCATGGGCCGCGTATGTGAAGCAGCAGCGGTTCACAAGACGAATGATAATGAATGCTAAAGTGAAGAGTGAAAGGAGTGTGATTCAATCTTTAAGGGAGAAAGGTATGGAAGGTGGCCGTGAATGGTACAAGTTCATGAGAGGTGAGAATATGTGAGGCAGTGTTGGCGTGGAGAGTCTAAAAGTGGAGGGTGTAGTTATAACAGAGAAGGACGGAATCAGGGAGGCAATCAAAGGGTTCTGGGAAGAAGTAGGTGGGATAGGTGAGATGTTTAGTGTGAGAGAAGGATGTGTAACACTGGAAAGGAAGAATGCAGATGAACTGGATGAAAGAATCAGTAGGGATAAAGTGGCGAGGTGTGTGAGAAGGCAGAAGAATGGCAAGGCAGCAGGTCCAGATGATATACCCTATGAGTTCTACAAGAATGGTGGGGAGATAGTGATAGACAGAATGACTGAGTTATTCAACCGAGTGTGGGATGAAGAGAGAGTGCCAAGAAAGTGGAATGAGAGCAGAGTGTGTCTGTTGCATAAGGGGGGATTTAAGAGTAAGAATGAGCTGAAGAACTACAGGCCAATTGCATTAGTGAATACAGTAGGTAAAGTTTTCAGTGCAGTGTTGAATGAGAGACTGTGTAAATGGATTGAGAGAGCTTGAGTGCTGGGTGAAGAACAGAATGGTTTTCGTAGGGACAGGAGAGCTGAGGACAATATGTTTGTGGTGAATGAAATGATTGAGAAGAAAAAGAAGGATGGGGGTAAATTGTACCTAGGTTTTCTGGATATAGAGAAAGCTTATGATAGAGTGAACAGAGAAATGCTAGGTAGAGTCTTAGAAAAGATTGGATTGAGTGCAAAGATAGTTAACATAGTGCAAAGTATGTATGTGGACACAAGAGCTAGATACAGGCTAGGAGACATAGAAACAGACTGGGTGATGAGTGAGAGAGGAGTTAGGCAGGGCTGTATATTGTCACCAACCCTTTTTAGCCTGTATACAGAGGAGCTAGCAGCCAGGATGATAAGAATGAATGTAGGGGTAAGTGTGGGGAATGATAAAGTATGTGTGCTCCTTTATGCAGATGATGTAGTTGTTATGAGTAAATCAGCAGATGAGCTTCAAAGTTTGTTGGATGTAGTGGATGGCTATGGTAAAGACTTTGGAGTAAGGTTTAGCAGTGAGGAAAGCAAAGTAATGATTGTGAATAGATCAGAGGATGAAAGTAATGTGGTATGGAGACTTGGAGAGAATGAGTTGAGACAGGTGCAAGAATACAAGTACTTGGGGATGTGGATGAGTCCTAGTGGGTGTGCAAAGGCAAAGAATGAAAAGATAAGTATGGTAAACCAGTGGGTAGGTCGATTGGGAAGCGCGGCAAGGATGAGAGCAAGTAAGTATGATGTGTTGAGAGAAGTGTGGAAGAGTGTGGCTGTGCCATGTATAATGTATGGTATGGATGTGATTGCATGGAATGAAAGTGAAATTGATAAGTTAGAAGTGGGCCAGAATAGAGTAGCAAGGATGGCACTGAGTGCACCGAGGTGCACAGCAGTTGAAGCCTTGAGAGGTGACATGGGATGGAGCACCTTCAGAGAAAGACTCACAAAAGCCACACTTAGGTACAAGATTAGGTTTGAGAGAATGGATGATGCAAGAATATCCAGGAAGGTGTACCTGTGGAATGAAAGTGGAAGCAAATGGAGGAAGAGATGCATGAGAATGACCGACAGGAATGGATTGCAAGTTGTGTGGGCGATAAGAATGGCTGGGAGGAATCAAAATGAGCGTGAATGGGTGGTAACAAGAGGAGGCAGAGTGGGAGCCGAATGGGATGTGAGAAAATGGAAGAATGAGATAGACAAAGAAGTGAAATGTGTGGGACTGAATGAATGGAAGAATGAAATGGAGAGAAAGAAGACCCTGGAATGGTACAAGGAGAAAGAGGCCCCGAGGTATGAAAGGTGGTATGATGGAAGCCTGGGCGGTGATCTTCTCTTCCGAGCGAGGGCACAGTGTATGGATGTGAATGCAAGGAGTTACAGGTGGTCTGAGTCCCGCAGCAAAGTGTGCCAGATGTGTGACATGGGAGAGGATGAGACGGTGGAACATGTGGTGCTGGAGTGTGTGAAGTATGCCAGAGACAGGAATGAGATGATGCAAGTGATACTGACTGAGTTAGGGCATGATAGGAATGAAAGAGTGGAGAAGACAGGAAAGGAACGGATGGTGTTGTTGCTGGGACTGTGTAGAGAGGCGAATGAAAGGATGATTGAGGCGGTGAAAGAGTTTCTGGAGAGAATGTGGCGTGCCAGGTGTATGAACAATTAGGATAGAGGATGCTGTTCGTTTCTCTTTTTTTTTTTTTTTTTTTTTTTTCCCTTCTACAGGAGTTGCCGATCCAAAGGCCTGGCTCAGGAGTGATCCTGTGCCACCTGTACCATTAAGATCAAGATCAAGATCTGGCGCCAAGTTACTTGTGACTTGGTGACTTGGAGTGCAAAAGAACAGGAATCGGCAATTGACTACATGTTGGTGAATGGAAGAATGCGTGAAATTGTGTCGCACATGTGGGTAGATGAGGATGGTTTGGTTGATATTGTGTCCGATCACAACATGCTGGTTGTGGAGTGCTTGATGCAGGGTGGGAATGAAGTGAAAGTGGCAAGTAAGAGAAAGAAGTAGAGACTGAGAGATGTAGGGTGGGAGAACTTTCAGGTTGATCTGAGTGAGAGAAGCTGGGACGACGAAAGTGTGCATGACGTGGAGCATCTGAATGAGAAACTGGTTGAGGACGTGAGGGGTGCTGCTGAGAACCAGATAGGGTTTGTGAGAGTAGGTAGAAGAAAGAATGTATGTAAACCATGGTGGAATGATGAAATCAGAGCGGCTAGGAAGGAGCGAAAGAGAATGAGTAGACAGTGTAGATGGCTGAGGAAAAAGAGGCATGAAAGCGATGAGGCAGAGAATGAGTATCTGAATGCATGGGCAGCGTATGTGAAGCAGCAGCGGTTGACGAGACGAATGATAATGAATGCTAAAGTGAAGTGTGAAAGGAGCGTGATTCAATCTTTAAGGGAGAAAGGTATGGAAGGTGGCCGTGAATGGTACAAGTTCATGAGAGGTGAGAATATGTCAGGCAGTGTTGGTGTGGAGAGTCTAAAAGTGGAGGGTGTAGTTATAACAGAGAAGGACGGAATCAGGGAGGCAATCAAAGGGTTCTGGGAAGAAGTAGGTGGGGTAGGTGAGATGTTTAGTGTGAGAGAAGGATGTGTAACACTGGAAAGGAAGAATGCAGATGAACTGGATGAAAGAATCAGTAGGGATGAAGTGGAGAGGTGTGTGAGAAGGCAGAAGAATGGCAAGGCAGCAGGTCCAGATGATATACCCTATGAGTTCTACTAGAATGGTGGGGAGGTAGTGATAGACAGAATGACGGAGTTATTCAACCGAGTGTGGGATGAAGAGAGAGAGTGCCAAGAAAGTGGAATGAGAGCCGAGTGTGTCTGTTGCATAAGGGAGGATTTAAGAGTAAGAATGAGCTGAAGAACTACAGGCCAATTGCATTAGTGAATACAGTAGGTAAAGTTTTCAGTGCAGTGTTGAATGAGAGACTGTGTAAATGGATTGAGACAGCTGGAGTGCTAGGTGAAGAACAGAATGGTTTTCGTAGGGACAGGAGAGCTGAGGACAATATGTTTGTGGTGAATGAAATGATTGAGAAGAAAAAGAAGGATGGGGGTAAATTGTACCTAGGTTTTTTGGATATAGAGAAAGCTTATGATAGAGTGAACAGAGAAATGTTAGGTAGAGTCTTAGAAAAGATTGGATTGAGTGCAAAGATAGTTAACGTAGTGCTAAGTATGTATGTGGACACAAGAGCTAGATACAGGCTAGGAGACATAGAAACAGACTGGGTGAAGAGTGAGAGAGGAGTTAGGCAGGGCTGTATATTGTCACCAACCCTTTTTAGCCTGTATACAGAAGAGCTAGCAGCCAGGATGAGAAGAATGAATGTAGGGGTAAGTGTGGGGAATGATAAAGTATGTGTGCTCCTTTATGCAGATGATGTAGTTGTTATGAGTGAATCGGCAGATGAGCTTCAAAGTTTGTTGGATGTAGTGGATGGCTATGGTAAAGACTTTGGAGTAAGGTTTAGCAGTGAGAAAAGCAAAGTAATGATTGTGAATAGGTCAGAGGATGAAAGTAATGTGGTATGGAGACTTGGAGAGAATGAGTTGAGACATGTGCAAGAATACAAGTACTTAGGGATGTGGATGAGTCCTAGTGGGTGTGCAAAGGCAAAGAATGAAAAGATAAGTATGGTAAACCAGTGGGTAGGTCGATTGGGAAGCGCGGCAAGGATGAGAGCAAGTAAGTATGATGTGTTGAGAGAAGTGTGGAAGAGTGTGGCTGTGCCATGTATAATGTATGGTATGGATGTGTGAAGTATGCCAGAGAAGGGAATGAGATGATGCAAGTGATACTGAATGAGTTAGGGCATGATAGTTTAGTGCCCTAAGGGAGTGATGTGTTCCCTTGTGGCAGACGATAATTACAAATCCTATCACTGGATTAAAAGAAATACAAATATTGACACTTTTATAGATTTTTAATTGATAATGGAATAAACCGAATAATAATAATAAAAAGAAAGGAATTCAGAAATACAAAATAAATGGTAGCGTACTCTTCAGTTACATAATTCAGAAATACAAAATAAATGGTAGCGTATTCTTCAATTACATAAAAACTACGATGGAGATATTTTCGCGACTACTGAGTTGCGGGGGAGACCAGAGAATAAATAAATAAATAACAAATATATACCCAAAAAGTATGTATAGACCTGAGGACAGTCTCACACGGTGATCTCGAACCAGGTGGTTTCGCTAGTCACGTGGTGAAAACCAACAAAAAAGAACGAAAAAATGCGAATATCTATCCACTCAGAAATAGTTTATCAACAGGAATATCTGAGGGGGAATCCAAGAGGGTCTGAGGGGAATCCAAGAGAGTCTCCTTTAGTAAAATTATTGTTAAACAAACACTTACTTAATATTACAGGAAATGGAGGAGGAGATTATCAGACTGCATGCTCACCTGAGGGGAATCCAAGAGAGTCTGGCTTTGCTTGTGAGGAAATCGGCGGGAAACTAAGGATAAAGGTTTCCAATGGGGAAATTTATTAAGAGTTATAATTTTGTTTTTAGTGGGGGGGGCGACTAGGTTGTGAGTTCAGGGATGAAAAATATGAATAATTAAGTTACTGTTTACTTTATAGTTGTTACTTTAAGAAGTTTAATTCAATGGACTTTTGAAATCAATTGGGGAATTAGTCAAAGTCTGGTATCTCTTCCCGGCTTGCGTAGCAACAGGGGTAACAGGACGGCGAAGCAAAGAAGACTTATTAGATTCGTCAACCTCATTGGCGCGGCGTAATTATCTGGGATTTGTTTGAGCTGGCTTAAGACCTTACCATTATAGAATTAATTTTATCGTATTAAGGGCTCCCCATTCTCTGGGATTAGGTGAAAAATTCGCCTCTATAACCTGGCCAAGCAAGAGAAATTACGTTTATTCACGGGGTAAATTTATGATAGAAGTGGTCAGCACAATGACGCTGAGATGGGGGGGGGGGAAAGCAAGGACAAAAGGACACTGAGGAGAGGAGGGGAAGGGGGGGGGGGTTAGTCACATGGTACTGAGACTCTGGTCATCCTCGCACATTACATGGGCCTTAGCCTAGGAAAAAAAGTAGAAATATACATAATTAATTTCCCAGCACTACAATAGGAATGAAAGAGTGGAGAAGACAGGATAGGAATGGATGGTGTTGTTGCTGGGACTGTGTAGAGAGGCGAATGAAAGGATGATTGAGGCGGTGAAAGAGTTTCTGGAGAGAATGTGGCGTGCCAGGTGTATAAACAATTAGGATAGAGGATGCTGTTCGTTTCTCTTTTTTTTTCCCCCCCTTCTACAGGAGTTGTCGATCCAAAGGCCTGGCTCAGGAGTGATCCTGTGCCACCTGTACCATTAAGATCAAGATCAAGATCTGGCGCCAAGTTACTTGTGTGTTTTGTTGTCTGTGTCTGTTGGAGCGTCCGCGTGCTGCGTGGTGGTCAGTGGTCAGGTCACGCTGAGTGTGCGGCAGCTTGCGCCTGTGTCTGAGCTGGCCTGGGTCACCTGTGGTCACGTGCGGAGTGGCGGCGCCTCCCTGGGCTCACCTGAGGGCGTGCAGGTAATGGTGGGCGGGGAACAAGTAAATGTCGGGAGGTGAGTGACTAAGGTGGTGGTCACCGTCACTGTTGTTGTGGTTTGTTTGTTTGTTTGTTTGTTGATTTCTTTTATTCCCAAGACGTGGCGGTGCCGCCTGGCTGTCTGCTGGTGCTGCCTGCCTGTGGTCTGACCATTTTGTCGCGAGTGTTTGGGCGTTGTCCTTTCTGGGGATTTCCCGGCCCATACTGAGTGAGGTTAGGTTAGGTTAGGTTTTCTGGTCAAGATTTTCCCGTCACAGTGGTGGCAGCCGCGCAGGACAAGACACACGGTAATTCTTAAGAAATACACCTCCACACATATCTTATTAATCTTTTCCCCTCTCCCCCAACAAGCTTGGGGGCACGTGGGGAATTGGGTTTTTTTTGGAGGGGGACATAAAAGACCGATAAATGGACTGAAAATCTAGGGAAATTTCTCTAAAATAAAAGAAAATTGGGGTAAAATTTAAGTTTTAACCAATACTCCAGAATAATTATATACCTATCCTAACCTAACCTAACCTGGGGGGCTGTGCACCCCATGAATCCACCCCTGCTATCGGGGGGGGCTGTGCCCCCCCTGGACCCCCCCCTAAGGTTAAAGCGTCATTAAACGTCATACTCTTAGTGTAGCCGCACTGGCTGGGCATCAATTGGCTCTTAGGTAATCTGTTTTACTGATCACACCCATCATCGTAGGGTCGAGGAAAGGCAGTTCTCTCTCTGACGTTTATTGATGAGGTAGGCATGACCATAAGAACTGCAAACAAGTTCTTGGTCTCAATTTCTTACAAAATAACATTATACACTGATATTAAACACTTTCAACATATTACAATATTCATTAACAATACATGCAATTGACTTGGCACTATGACAATCAGTTTTTACTACAAAATTAAAGTATTTACCTCGGTCACCATCCTGCCCGTCTTTGTCTGAGCGCGACTTAGCCGTGAGTGATGCCCGCAGGCGACTAGCAGGTTAACCCCACACTACTAACAAGTGAGCATCGGCTTCGGTGCTTAATATAGCATTAAATACTGATACTCACACATATTACACGTTTTCATGCAAATAGAAAACTATTGAACATTTCACTTATAAATGCCGAGGAATAATGACGTGTGGTACATATGCTTTACATACAGTAACACTTAGTAGCATGGACAAAAGCACCCTGCGTGTAAACCAACGCATGAACGCACGCAGTGTAACTTCAGCACGGACAGGTAAGCAGGACGGATCTCGGGAATACTGGAGAAACTTTAACATTGTATTGTAACCTTAATATCAACGAGCCATCAGTAAAACCTTTACAGACTTGTAGCTATACTACTTACACTTCTTGAAAGCACACCTTATTGAAAATAATCTTGGGTGCGTTGTTCTTAAGATTTTCCAGACACACACCGTCAGTAAGGTTAGTTTGGTCTCCTGGACAAAATTTTCCCGTCACAGTGGTGGCAGCCACGCAGGACAAGACACACACCATCAGTTAGTGTTTTCTGCTTTCTTGTTTTATTTTTTGTTATTTTGTTAATTTGTTTAATATTGTTTTATTTGTTTGTCTTGCAGAACAGACGCGGTGAAAGAGCAAGGCCAGACTGGCAAGTCCTGTCCATTGTGCCCCAGAGCGTCTCAGATCAGTGGCTGGCAAGTCCTCCCATCCTCTCTGCCCCAGAGCCCCTCAGGTCAGTGGCTGGCAAGTCCTCCCATCCTCTCTGCCCCAGAGCCCCTCAGGTCAGTGGCTGGCAAGTCCTCCCATCCTCTCTGCCCAAGAGCCCCTCAGGTCAGTGGCTGGGGACTCAGAACACTGCACCACTGTTGGCAACACTTGTGTCTTTGTCACAAGTTACCACCAACTAAAAGTGATTATCTTACTCTTTGCAACAAGTCAGTTTTTTATTTATTTATTTATTTATTTATTTATTTATTTGGATAACCTGAAGATCCACCAGCCCAGTCTTACCACCTGAAGATCCTCCAGCCCAGTCTTACCACCTGAAGATCCACCAGCCCAGTCCTTTCTGGCCGTTCTATTGCTGCTGTGGTAGACGGTCACTGTTCTTCTCCTAGATCTATTAACAGTGGTGTTCCTCAGGATTCTGTCCTGTCACCCACTCTCTTCCTATTATTCATCAATGATCTTTTAAACCAAACTTCTTGTCCTATCCACTCCAATGCTGATGATACCACCCTGCACTTTTCCACGTCTTTTTCTAGACTTCCAACCCTTCAGGAAGTAAACAGTTCATGCAGGGAAGTCACAGACTTCTGATCTCTCCAAAATTCCAGATTAGGGCAGAGCAAACTTGCTATTGTTCAATGCCACAAAAACTCAATTCCTCCATCTATCAACTCGACACAACCTTCCAGACAACTATCCCCTCTTCTTCAATGACACTCAACTGTCCCCCTCTTCTACACTGAACATCCTCGGTCTGTACTTTACTTATAATCTGAACTGGAAACTTCACATCTCATCTCTAGCTAAAACAGCTTCTAGGAAGTCAGGTGTTCTGAGATGTCTCCGCCAGTTTTTCTCACCCCCCCTCCAGCTGTTAACGTTGTACAGGGGCCTTATCCGTCCATGTATGGAGTATGCTTCACATGTCTGGGGGGGTTCCACTCATACTGTTCTTCTAGACAGGGTGGAATCAAAAGCTTTTTGTCTCATCAACTCCTCTCCTCTAACTGACTGTCTTCAGCCTCTCTCTCATCGCCACAGTGTTGCATCTCGTGCTGTCTTTTACTGCTATTTTCATGCTAACTGCTCTTATGATCTTGCTAACTGCATGCTTCCCCTCCTCCCACAGCCTTCCTGCTCACTTTCTTCTTTCTCTCACCACTATTCTGTGCACCTCTCAAATGCAAGAGTTAACCAGTATTCTCAATCATTCATCCCTTTTCTCTGGTAATACTGGAGCTCCCTGCCTGCTTCTGTATTTCCACCTTCGTATGACTTGAATTCCTTCAAGAGGGAGGCTTCAACACACTTATCCTGCAATTTTTGACAACTGCCTTGGACCCTGTTCAGTGACCAGCATCTCAGTGTGCCCCCCCCCCCCCCTCTCTCTCTCTCTCTCTCTCTCTCTCTCTCTCTCTCTCTCTCTCTCTCTCTCTCTCTCTCTCTCTCTCTCTCTCTCTCTCTCTCTCTCTCTCTCTCTCTCTCTCTCTCTCTCTCTCTCTCTCTCTCTCTCTCTCTCTCTCTCTCTCTCTCTCTCTCTCTCTCTCTCTCTCTCTCTCTCTCTCTCTCCTGTACACCATACAGGCAGGAAGCCCCTCGCTGCCTGTGTGGTGACGGCCTCCTCTGTTACAGGTGCAAGGTCGGTGTGCATCCTTGGTGCAGCCCCAGGGTTCCTGCAGGACCAGCCACGGCCAGGAGCAGCGTTGCAATGGAGGGTGCGAGGCCAGGCAGCAGCAGCAGCAGTAGTAATAGCCTGGAGCAGCAGGTGACCCAAGGTGGGAGGACCTACACTTGTGACCACTGCGGCAAAGTGTGCTCCACCAAGGCTGCCATTGCCAGACACGTCCTCTCCCATGCCAGCAAGACAAGGCTGAGAGGCAGGAGTGGTTCCGCTGAACACACTACCACCCACACTGGTGGCAGGAACCACAAGTGTGACCTCTGCGGGAAGACATTTGTCCGGAAGAGTCATCTTGCCTCACACATCCTCACCCACACTGGGGAGAGAAAGTTCCAGTGCCTGGAGTGTGGGAAAAGCTTTACCCAGAAGAGTTCCCTTAACACACACATCCTCACCCACACTGGGGAGAGAAAGTTCCAGTGCCAGGAGTGTGGGAAAAGATTTACCCAGAAGGGTTCCCTTGACACACACATCCTCACCCACACTGGGGAGAGAAAGTTCCAGTGCCTGGAGTGTGGGAAAAGATTTACCCAGAAGAGTTCCCTTAACACACACATCCTCACCCACACTGGGGAGAGAAAGTTCCAGTGCCTGGAGTGTGGGACAAGATTTACCCGGAAGGGTTCCCTTGACACACACATCCTCACCCACACTGGGGAGAGAAAGTTCCAGTGCCTGGAGTGTGGGAAAAGATTTACCCACAAAAGTTATCTTAACAAACACATCCTCACCCACACTGGGGAGAGAAAGTTCCAGTGCCTGGAGTGTGGGAAAAGATTTACCCACAAAAGTAATCTTAACAAACACATCCTCACCCACACTGGGGAAAAAAAGTTCCAGTGCCTGGAGTGTGGGAAAAGATTTACCCACAAAAGTGATCTTAACAGACACATCCTCACCCACACTGGGGAGAGAAAGTTCCAGTGCCTGGAGTGTGGGAAAAGATTTCCCCGGAAGGGTTCCCTTGACACACACATCCTCACCCACACTGGGGAGAGAAAGTTCCAGTGCCTGGAGTGTGGGAAAAGATTTACCCACAAAAGTGATCTTAACAGACACATCCTCACCCACACTGGGGAGAGAAAGTTCCAGTGCCTGGAGTGTGGGACAAGATTTACCCGGAAGGGTTCCCTTGACACACACATCCTCACCCACACTGGGGAGAGAAAGTTCCAGTGCCTGGAGTGTGGGAAAAGATTTACCCACAAAAGTTATCTTAACAAACACATCCTCACCCACACTGGGGAGAGAAAGTTCCAGTGCCTGGAGTGTGGGAAAAGATTTACCCACAAAAGTAATCTTAACAAACACATCCTCACCCACACTGGGGAAAAAAAGTTCCAGTGCCTGGAGTGTGGGAAAAGATTTACCCACAAAAGTGATCTTAACAGACACATCCTCACCCACACTGGGGAGAGAAAGTTCCAGTGCCTGGAGTGTGGGAAAAGATTTCCCCGGAAGGGTTCCCTTGACACACACATCCTCACCCACACTGGGGAGAGAAAGTTCCAGTGCCTGGAGTGTGGGAAAAGATTTCCCCGGAAGGGTTCCCTTGACACACACATCCTCACCCACACTGGGGAGAGAAAGTTCCAGTGTCTGGAGTGTGGGAAAAGATTTACCTGGAAGGGTACTCTTGACAGACACATCCTCACCCACACTGGAAAGAAGAAGAGAAAACAGCCAAAATCATAGCTGTTGCAGTCCCCGGTGACTCTGGCCTCAGTAGAGCTGAAAGGCACAAAACTACAAAATATCACGACCTAAAAAGTGACCTGGGAACAACATGGTCGCCGATGGACACCGGTATAATACCAGTGGTGGTGTGGGCAACAGGGCTAATGAAGAAAACCTGGAGAGCTGCCTGGAGGCAATCCCCGGTCGCCCAAGTGCCCACGAGGTACACACAGCTGCGGTCAAGGGAACGGTCGCCACGCTGAACATAACCCTCGGATGCAATGCCGGCGCTGCTGAGGGTGTGACCGCTAACACCAGGCTTGGGGCCCATTGCACTCACCAGACAACAAAACAGGAAGGTGCAGAAAACGGGGAGAGAAAGTTCCCGTGCCTGCAGTGTGGGAAAGATTTACCCACGAAGGTAATCTTAACACACACATCCTCACCCACACTGGGGCTTGTACAAACTCAGCGCACCCTGAGTGTAGGAAGACAGAAGGAAGCAGAAACCGAAGGATCTTCTCTGAACCACCCTGGAGAGAGAAACTGCAGCAGAGGATCACCCATCAAAGAGAAGAAATCTGGCAGATAACAAGCTTCCTGCAAGACCAAAACCACACAAGGAACCTCCTCAAGAAAACAGACAGAATGACAGGAAGGCGCAGCGCAAGCAATGGCCGGCCGGGCGGAAGACAGGCAGGGGCCGAGCCCCGGCCGAAGCCTTGGCACCTGAAATGAGGACAAAGACAAGAAAATAAAGGCCAGAAAGATGAAGAGGCAGCTTGCAGAAAAGCCAGGGGTGGTGTGCAGACACATGGCAAAGACCTCAACAGAAGTACAAGACCCACCCGAGAAAGAAGTGGCCGAGGGATGCTGGAGGCCACTGCTGGAAGACCCCACGCAGCATCAGGCAGCCCCAGGGATACAGACCACCACGGTTAAACACACAAGTAAACAACAACAATGCCAGCTGTTCAGCTTACAGAGGAAGGTCTGCTGAGAAAGAGAGTGAGTCAATGCAGCAAGTTTGAGGCTCCAGGTGTAGACAAAGCCCCAAGTTTTGGGTCAGAAAGATTACACGAGTGCACCGTTCCGTGCACTCGTTTGTACCAGACTACAGAAAGGAAAAGAGGAGCCCCCACAATGGCTGGCCACTGGAAACACCAGCCTGCCACCAAACGCCAGCCAGACACAGAGCCGTCCGCTGCCTGTCAACAACACGCAGGTGGCCGACAGAGACACTGGCGTGGAGTTTGGTCTGGTGGAGTGCTCCACATGCACCGGCAGGACTGGCAAGAAGGTAGCACCAGAAACACACACACTGGTGAACAGGACTGCATTCAACACCTTGCCATTCAACACCTTGCTCAACACTCCACATGCAAGTGTTTGGGAACACAAGAGAATGCCACACTACAACACAAAAAATGAGAAAAACAATCAACAAAGAATTACCTTAACACCTTGAAAAAGATTTGCAGGTCAGAACTACCACCAAAAAACAAGACTACTGCCAGAAACCAGCTGGCAGTACCAGTAGTGACTTGTGGGTGTGGTGTGGTGTGGTGACTGGCCACAAGACTACTGCCACAAACCAGCTGGCAGTACCAGTAGTGACTTGTGGGTGTGGTGTGGTGTGGTGACTGGCCACAAGACTACTGCCACAAACCAGCTGGCAGTACCAGTAGTGACTTGTGGGTGTGGTGTGGTGTGGTGACTGGCCACAAGACTACTACCACAAACCAGCTCACAATACCACTAGTGACTTGTGGGTGTGGTGTGGTGTGGTGACTGGCCACAAGACTACTGCCACAAACCAGCTGGCAGTACCAGTAGTGACTTGTGGGTGTGGTGACTGGCCAAAAGGTTTATTCTGAAATGTAATCTTGACAAACATCCTCACCCACACTGTGGTAAGGAAGTACAGGTGTGGTGTTTGTGGCAGTGTTTCTGTAGGAAGAGTGGTGTTGCCAGACACATCCAAACACTCCTGTGGGGGTGAGGTGTTGTGGATGTGCTGGTGGTGTGTGAGGGAATTGGAGTGACTAGTGTTTGTGTGTTGTTACTTTGTACTCAAGTGTTGGAATAAACTTTTGTTGCTAGAATGCTGAGTAATGTTGTTCTACAGTAAATAATGTGTGTGTGTGTGTGTGTGTGTGTGTGTGTGTGTGTGTGTGTACAAAATGGCCAATAATAAACTTACCATGACAGACAGAGTAGTGGATGACTGGAATAGACTCAGTAGTCAGGTTGTTAGTGCTGAGTCATTACAGAGCTTTGAAATATTAGACAAATGTATGGACAGGGATGACAGGTGGAAATAGACAGGCATGTTTTGTACAGGGACTGCCACGTGCAGGCCTGACGGCTTCCTGCACCAACCCTTGTGTTCTTGTGTGCTGCTGCTGCTGCTGCTGCTGCTGCAAAATCTCTTCCTATTAATCCCTTTCTTTGCTGTGAATGCTTGTGGAGGTTTTACACATTGCTTTTAGTGCTGCCAAGTGTTGACTGTCGCTGTGAAAGGGTTGAAAGGTTAATGATCCTGGGAGGCAAAGAAAACTGCTGGTCTGTGCATCAATAGCCGTGGTGTTCTGATGGTCTGCCTTCTTCATCATTTCTCACCAAAACAAGAAAACAACAAAACTTGATTGAAAAACAAGCCACAGAGACAGGCAGAGCGGGTGGGAGTGCAGGGGAGAGGGAGAGGGAGAGAGGACGGTGTGGGAGACAAGACAGATATGGAGAGAGATGATACTTAACATTGCATCTCTTGCTATTCAAAGCTAGGTGAGTGTGTTGAAGCCTCCCTCCTGAAAGAGTTCAAGTCACCGGCAGGGGGAAACAGCAGCAGGCAGGGAGTTCAGGAGTGTGCCAGTAAAGGGGATGAGAGACTGAGAATACTGGTTAACTCTTGCATCAGGGAGGTGGACAGAATAGTGGTGAAAGATTGAGAATACTGGTTAACTCTTGCATCAGGGAGGTGGACAGAATAGTGGTGAAAGATTGAGAATACTGGTTAACTCTTGCATCAGGGAGGTCGACAGAATAGTGGTGAAAGATTGAGAATACTGGTTAACTCTTGCATCAGGGAGGTGGACAGAATAGTGGTGAAAGATTGAGAATACTGGTTAACTCTTGCATCAGGGAGGTGGACAGAATAGTGGTGAAAGATTGAGAATACTGGTTAACTCTTGCATCAGGGAGGTCGACAGAATAGTGGTGAAAGATTGAGAATACTGGTTAACTCTTGCATCAGGGAGGTGGACAGAATAGTGGTGAAAGATTGAGAATACTGATTAACTCTCATTCAGGAGGTGGAGTGTATTGTGGTGAAAGATTGAGAATACTGGTTAATTCTTGCACTAGGGAGCTGCAGACAATAGTGGTGAAAGATTGAGAATACTGGTTAACTCTTGCATCAGAGAGGTGGACAGAATAGTGGTGAAAGATTGAGAATACTGATTAACTCTTGCATTCAGGAGGTGGACAGTATAGTGGTGAAGGATTGAGAATACAGGTTAACTCTTGCATTAGATAGGTGGACAGAGTAGTAGTGAAAAATTGAGAATACTGGTTAACTTGCACTACGGAAGTGGAGACAATAGTGCTGAAAGATTGAGAATGCTGGTTAACTTGCATTCAGAAGGTGGACAGAATAGTGGTGAAAGATTGAGAATGCTGGTTAAATCGTGCATTAGGGAGGTGGACAGAATAGTGGTGAAAGATTGAGAATACTGGTTAACTCTTGCATTAGAGAGGTGGAGGCAATAGTGGTGAAAGATTGAGAATACTTGTTAACTCTTGCATTAGGGAGGTGGACAGAATAGTGGTGAAATATTGAGAATACTGGTTAACTCTTGCATTAGGGAGGTGGACTGATAAGTGGTGAAAGACTGAGAATACTGGTTAACTATTGCATTAGGGAGGTCAACAGAATACTGGTTAAATCTTGCATCAGGGAGGTGGACAAAATAGTGGTGAAAGATTGAGAATACTGGTTAACTCTTGCATCAAGGAAGTGGACAGAATAGTGGTGAAAGATTGAGAATACTGGTTAAATCTTGCATCAGGGAGGTGGACAGAATAGTGGTGAAAGATTGAGAATACTGGTTAACTCTTGCATCAGGGAGGTGGACAGAATAGTGGTGAAAGATTGAGAATACTGGTTAACTCTTGCATCAGGGAGGTGGACAGAATAGTGGTGAAAGTTTGAGAATAATGGTTAAGTCTTGCATCAGGGAGGTGGACAGAATAGTGATAAAAGATTGAGAATACTGGTTAACTCTTGCATCAGAGAGGTGGACAGGATAGTGGTGGAAGATTGAGAATACTGGTTAACTCTTGCATCAGGGTGGAGACAATAGTGGTGAGAAAGTAAGGCCTCTTATCAAATTATATTGAGATTTTTTGGCCAAATAGTTAGGAGTATATAAAATTTCAATAAAATTGCTAGCAAGATCTGCCCCCAAGCTTGAAAGAGGCAGAGACAGCAAGGAAGTGGTTCTCAGAGTGGGGTGTGACGAATAGACTGCATCAGTAGTCAGTAGGGAGCTGTGAAAGAAGACTGCAGCAGTGTGTGGACAGAGATGGCAGGTGGAAATAGATAGGCGTGTTTTGTACAGGGACTGCCACTTGTAGGTGTGATGGCTTCCTGCTCCAGCTCTTGTGTTCTTGTGTACTACTGCTACTTGGAAGGCTCTGCAATGGTGCCACCTTAAGTCCACTGCAACACACTTGTCCTCCAATGTACGATAATGTACCAAGGTCCTTAAGAATGGCATTTATTGATTTTATGATCATTATTATTATTTTATTTTATTTTTTTACAGTGTCTCTCTTAAATAGAAAAACAATAATAAAAAGTGTAATATATATATATATATATATATATATATATATATATATATATATATATATATATATTTTTTTTTTTTTTTTGTTATTTGGTAACTTTGTTTTTCACGTTTAATGACAAATTAAGTTGGTGGCAAGAGGAGTAGACATTTCAAGTTACCCTCCATTTCCACCCATGGCTTGCTGGTTCTCTAACACTTAGTCAAAATTTATGAATCATTAATAAATGATTATTTGTTTGATATTGTAAAGAAAAAGAAAAAAAAACGAAAAAAGTGCCAGCAGAAATCTGTGTGTAGAGTGCCGTTAGAAAAACAAAAAATGAAGACAAGACCAAGAGTGACGACGATGGGAGGCATGAATGCGCACACCGGTGTTGTAGGTGAGGAGGTGAATAGGAATGGTGAGATGCTTGATGAGTTTGTGAGTGAGATGGACGTGGAAAACCTGAATGAGACCCTGGCGTGGTGTGGCAGGAAGCAGCAGTCTGCGATTGACTACAAGCTAGTGAATGGGAGGATGGTGAGAGTGTGTACTGCATGTGCATTGATGAGCACGTTGTGACGGACTTTGTCTCAACACAGTATGCTGGCGTTAGAATGTTGAATGGGAGAGAGGGAAGGAATGCAAAGGTTAGGAGGAGAAAGTGGAGATTGAGGCATGTAGCATGGGAGAATTTCCAGGTAGACTTGAGTGAAAGTGTGAGGAGGGAAGCCTGAATGGCGTGGATGAAATGAACGACAGACAGGATGCCGCAGCCAGCCAGCCAGACAGGGTACGTGAGAACGAGTGCCGGGAAGCGTGCATGTAAGCCGTGGTGGAGTGACGAGACGAGATTAGGGATGCTGGAAAGGAAGGAAAGAGACTAAATAGGGTGTGCAGGCAGTCGAGAAAGAGGAGGCGGAGAGTGAGCACCAGAATGCACGGACAGCGTGTGTGAGTCAGCAGCGAGTGACGAAGCGAAAGGTAATGAATGCTAAAGTTAGGTGTGAGAGAAGTGTGCTTCAGTCCCTAAGAGAGAAAGGTGTTGAAGCGGCCGGGAATGGCACAGACTCCTGAGTGGTGAGGGAATGCCTGACACTGACAATGTGGAGAGCCTCGAGGTGAATGGGGCAGTGGTGACAGATGGAGAAAGAAGAAGGATGGTAGAAAAATGTACTTAGGTTTTATAGACGCAGAGAAAGCTTATGATAGAGTGAATAGAGAAATGCTGGGTAGAGTCTTAGAAAAGATTGGGTTGAGTGCAAAGGTAGTTAACATAGTGGGAAGTATGTATGTGGACACAAGCACTACATACAGACTAGGAGATATAGAAACACACTGGGCGAAGAGTGAGAGAGGAGTTAGGCAAGGCTGCATTTTGTCACCAAGCCTTTTTAGCCTGTATACAGAGGAGTTAGCAGCCAGCAGAATGAGAAGATTGAATGCGGGAGTGAGCGTGGGCAATGACAAGATGTGTGCTTCTTTGTGCAGGTGATGTAGTGGCCACGAGTGAATCGGCAGATGAGCTTCAAAGTTTGTTCGGTGTTGTAGATGTGTATGGAAGGGACTCTGGTGTGACACGTAGCGGTGACAAAAGCAAGGTGAACAGGTCAGAGGATGGCGGAAACTCAGTTTGCAGACTGGGAGGCAATGAGTTGCAACAGACTGATGAATGCAAGTACCTGGGGATGTGGATGAGTCCGAATGGCTGTGTGAAGGCGAACAATGAAAAGATAAGCATGGTGAACCAGTGGGTGGGTCGACTAGGAAGTGCAGCAAGGATGAGAGCCAGTAAGTATGACGTGCTGCGAGAACTTTGGAAGAGCGTGGCTGTTCCGAGCATTGTGTTTGGTATGGACGTGATTGTGTGGAATGAGAATGAACTAGAGAATGTAAAAGTAGGAGAGAATAGAGTAGCAAGAATGGCACTGAATGCACCAAGGTATGCAGCGATAGAGACTTTGAGGGGAGACATGGGCTGGAGTACTTAGAGAGAGAGAGAGAGAGAGAGAGTAGCAGGTGGGGGAAGAAGTGTGTTAGGATGGCAGTTAAAAAAGGCTTGGAAACTAGGTGGGCTTTTCAGCGGCTTGAGGGGACGCATGTTGAGAGTGACTGGAGTATGATTGCTAGAAATGGAGAGGGTTTAGATTGGGGTGTAAGAAAGTGGAAGAGTGAGATGGAGTAGTGAAACGTGGGACTGAGTGAATGGAAGAGTAAGATGGAACAAAAGAGTACTTTGGCGTGGTATTGGCGAGAGAAAGAGGCCCCGACGTATGCAAGGTGGTATAATGGAAGCCTGAGAGGCGATCTCTTTCGAGCGAGGGCACAGTGTATGGATGTGAATGCAGGGAGTTACAGATGGTCCGAGTCCAGCAGCGAAGTGTGCCAGACGTGTGACATGGGAGAGGATGAGACGGTGGAGCGTGTGGTGCTGGAGTGTGTGAAGTATGCCAGAGACAGGAATGAGATGATGCAAGTGGTGCTGAGGGAACTGGGGAACGTCACAGTGGAGAAGACAGGAAGGGAGTGGATGGTGTTGCTGCTGGGACTGTGTGGGGAGACGAATGGAAGGATGATTGAGGCTGTCAAAGTGTTTCTGCAGAAAATGTGGACCGCTAGATGTAGGAGTTAGTGGTGTGAAATATGGCGTCTGTTTTACGTTTGCCTTTTTTTTTTTTTTTTTTTCCTCCCTAACGGGAGTTATCAATAAAAAAAAAGAAAACTGACATGAGCAATCCCCAGGTATGAAAGATGATGCATGTTTTTCTGTTTAATATTTTTGTTTTTTTCCTGTTTTTCGTACAGGATTTGCCGTTATGAAGGCTTGATTCAGGAGTAATCCCAAGCCTCCCTAGGCGTCAAAATCAAGATTAAGTTCGAGCCACCCTGAAGAAAGAACTTTTTGGTGAGCTGTGGCGGTGTGTACAAGTGGCTTTGCCTTGCTCTCTGAGTTTTCTCTGAGTTTTGTGGTTTATGTTCTCTTGCCTGTGTGCTGAAATACCCTGAAAATGGTGATGAGCGCGTGTGGTTCATGCGAGGAGAGTGTGGCGAACAGGCAAAGGGCTGTGGCATGCGAGAGATGCATGGCCTGGTTCCATGTAGCCTGTGTGGGCATGAGGGAGGCCAACATGAAGGCGCTGGGGTTCGAGCTTCTGGTGTTCCTCTGCAGGGAATGCCTGAGCAAGAGCCTCAATGAGTGGAGGAACCAGGATGAGGAAAAAGAAGAGAGAGTGGAGCAGAGCACCCAGACAGAAAACCTGATGAAAGAGGCAGAAGCACAGACGACGAAGACTGAAGAGAGAAAAGACCAGCAAGAAGTGGTGGAAGTGGCCAGAACAGACAGACGCCCAAGGAAGAAGAGAATGGTAATCAAGAAAGCCCCAGTACGTGTCATTGGAGACAGCATGGTAAGGAAGACTCCCGACTTTGTGAGAAGGGAAATTGAGTGCACTAGCATGGGAGGTGCTAAGATCCAAGACGTCAAGAGGAAAGTCAAGGAAGAAGTGCAAGAAATGGAAGAGAGAAGCCTGCTAGTTGTCCAAGGAGGAGGCAACAACTTAGTAGAGGCAGGTGCTGAAGACACAGTAAAGGAAGTGATAGAAGCAGTGAGGGCAGCAGAAGAAAAGAAGATGTGTGTGGCTGTGGTGGGGGTCCTGCGGCGCCCACGGGAAGGAGTGCAGTAGGAGAAGGTCAGAAGAGAAACGAACCGCAAGATATGCATGGAACTCATGAAGGTCAAGATGGAATGGATGGCAGATAAGAAGGGCAACGTGAGCTTCCTGGACATGGATGGGATCCTCGACCAGGACAAATTCTTCGGGAGAGACGGGGTCCACCTCAACCACAACGGGAATGAGAGGCTAGGACGTCGACTGGCCGAGTGGATGAGGGCGAGGCAGGTGTGTTGTGTGGACGAGGCATGACGAGGAGGACCCACTGATGTCAGCGAACATGGAAGAAAAGAGACTAGCCAGGCAAGTAAATGTGTGAAGATTGGCTGTATGAATGTGAGAGGATGGGGTGTGGGCAAGTTTGAGGATGTATGCAAGGAGCTCAGGGAGTGGAGGTTCGACTTAGTCGGGCTCACTGAGACTCACCTGAGAGATGATGTACGAATGGAGGGATGCGAGTATGTTATGATTGGAAAGGGGCGTAAGGCACAGGAAACACTGGGAGGAGGCGTAGCCCTACTCTACAAGAAAGAAAGAGGACTGAAAGTAGAGGAGATTGATGTGGGGGAGTGTACAAGTAGTGAGGATGTGCTTGCAGTAAGAGTGGAATGCATGGAGGGTCGTGGCAGACCAGAGAAGGTGGTACTGGTGGTAGCGTACATGACTGTCATGGGTGAAAGAGCAGAGAGGGAAAATAGGAGGAAGTATGACATACTTAAGAAAGTTGTGAGAGAGCATGGAGAGGAGAGAGTGCTAGTTATGGGTGACATGAATGCACATGTGGGAATACTGGGGGAACAGGTGAACAGGAATGGTGAAATGCTTGGAGAGTTTGTTGATGAACTGGAGCTGGAAAATCTGAACGTTACTTTGGCAGAGGGGCGTGTGACTTGGAGTGCAAGAGAACAGGAATCGGCAATTGACTACATGTTGGTGAATGGAAGAATGCGTGAAATTGTGTCGCACATGTGGATAGATGAGGATGGTTTGGTTGATATTGTGTCCGATCACAACATGCTTGTTGTGGAGTGCTTGATGCAGGGTGGGAATGAAGTGAAAGTGGCAAGTAAGAGAAAGAAGTGGAGACTGAGAGATGTAGGGTGGGAGAACTTTCAGGTTGATCTGAGTGAGAGAAGCTGGGACGACGAAAGTGTGCATGACGTGGAGCATCTGAATGAGAAACTGGTTGAGGACGTGAGGGGTGCTGCTGAGAACCAGATAGGGTTTGTGAGAGTAGGTAGAAGAAAGAATGTATGTAAACCATGGTGGAATGATGAAATCAGAGCGGCTAGGAAGGAGCGAAAGAGAATGAGTAGACAGTGTAGATGGCTGAGGAAAAAGAGGCATGAAAGCGATGAGGCAGAGAATGAGTATCTGAATGCATGGGCAGCGTATGTGAAGCAGCAGCGGTTGACGAGACGAATGATAATGAATGCTAAAGTGAAGAGTGAAAGGAGCGTGATTCAATCTTTAAGGGAGAAAGGTATGGAAGGTGGCCGTGAATGGTACAAGTTCATGAGAGGTGAGAATATGTCAGGCAGTGTTGGTGTGGAGAGTCTAAAAGTGGAGGGTGTAGTTATAACAGAGAGGGATGGAATCAGGGAGGCAATCAAAGGGTTCTGGGAAGAAGTAGGTGGGGTAGGTGAGATGTTTAGTGTGAGAGAAGAATGTGTAACACTGGAAAGGAAGAATGCAGATGAACTGGATGAAAGAATCAGTAGGGATGAAGTGGAGAGGTGTGTGAGAAGGCAGAAGAATGGCAAGGCAGCAGGTCCAGATGATATACCCTATGAGTTCTACAAGAATGGTGGGGAGGTAGTGATAGACAGAATGACTGAGTTATTCAACCGAGTGTGGGATGAAGAGAGAGTGCCAAGAAAGTGGAATGAGAGCCGAGTGTGTCTGTTGCATAAGGGAGGATTTAAGAGTAAGAATGAGCTGAAGAACTACAGGCCAATTGCATTAGTGAATACAGTAGGTAAAGTTTTCAGTGCAGTGTTGAATGAGAGACTGTGTAAATGGATTGAGAGAGCTGGAGTGATGGGTGAAGAACAGAATGGTTTTCGTAGGGACAGGAGAGCTGAGGACAATATGTTTGTGGTGAATGAAATGATTGAGAAGAAAAAGAAGGATGGGGGTAAATTGTACCTAGGTTTTTTGGATATAGAGAAAGCTTATGATAGAGTGAACAGAGAAATGTTAGGTAGGGTCTTAGAAAAGATTGGATTGAGTGCAAAGATAGTTAACGTAGTGCAAAGTATGTATGTGGACACAAGAGCTAGATACAGGCTAGGAGACATAGAAACAGACTGGGTGAAGAGTGAGAGAGGAGTTAGGCAGGGCTGTATATTGTCACCAACCCTTTTTAGCCTGTATACAGAGGAGCTAGCAGCCAGGATGAGAAGAATGAATGTAGGGGTAAGTGTGGGGAATGATAAAGTATGTGTGCTCCTTTATGCAGATGATGTAGTTGTTATGAGTGAATCGGCAGATGAGCTTCAAAGTTTGTTGGATGTAGTGGATGGCTATGGTAAAGACTTTGGAGTAAGGTTTAGCAGTGAGAAAAGCAAAGTAATGATTGTGAATAGGTCAGAGGATGAAAGTAATGTGGTATGGAGACTTGGAGAGAATGAGTTGAGACAGGTGCAAGAATACAAGTACTTAGGGATGTGGATGAGTCCTAGTGGGTGTGCAAAGGCAAAGAATGAAAAGATAAGTATGGTAAACCAGTGGGTAGGTCGATTGGGAAGCGCGGCAAGAATGAGAGCAAGTAAGTATAATGTGTTGAGAGAAGTGTGGAAGAGTGTGGCTGTGCCATGTATAATGTATGGTATGGATGTGATTGTATGGAATGAAAGTGAAATTGATAAGTTAGAAGCGGGCCAGAATAGAGTAGCAAGGATGGCACTGAGTGCACCGAGGTGCACAGCAGTTGAAGCCTTGAGAGATGACATGGGATGGAGCACCTTTAGAGAAAGACTCACAAAAGCCACACTTAGGTACAAGATTAGGCTTGAGAGAATGGATGATGCAAGAATAGCAAGGAAGGTGTACCTGTGGAATGAAAGTGGAAGCAGATGGAGGAAGAGATGCATGAGAATGACAGACAGGAATGGATTGCAAGTTGTGTGGGCGATAAGAATGGCTGGGAGGAATCAAAATGAGCGTGAATGGGTGGTAACAAGAGGAGGCAGAGTGGGAGCCGAATGGGATGTGAGGAAATGGAAGAATGAGATAGACAAAGAAGTGAAATGTGTGGGACTGAATGAATGGAAGAATGAAATGGAAAGAAAGAAGACCCTGGAATGGTACAAGGATAAAGAGGCCCCGAGGTATGAAAGGTGGTATGATGGAAGCCTGGGCGGTGATCTTCTCTTCCGAGCGAGGGCACAGTGTATGGATGTGAATGCAAGGAGTTACAGGTGGTCTGAGTCCCGCAGCAAAGTGTGCCAGATGTGTGACATGGGAGAGGATGAGACGGTGGAACATGTGGTGCTGGAGTGTGTGCAGTATGCCAGAGACAGGAATGAGATGATGCAAGTGATACTGACTGAGTTAGGGCATGATAGGAATGAAAGAGTGGAGAAGACAGGAAAGGAATGGATGGTGTTGTTGCTGGGACTGTGTAGAGAGGCGAATGAAAGGATGATTGAGGCGGTGAAAGAGTTTCTGGAGAGAATGTGGCGTGCCAGGTGTATGAACAATTAGGATAGAGAATGCTGTTCGTATCTCTTTTTTTTTTTTTCCTTCTACAGGAGTTGCCGATCCAAAGGCCTGGCTCAGGAGTGATCCTGTGCCACCTGTACCATTAAGATCAAGATCAAGATCTGGCGCCAAGTTACTTGTGTGTTTTGTTGTCTGTGTTTGTTGGAGCGTCCGCGTGCTGCGTGGTGGTCAGTGGTCAGGTCACGCTGAGTGTGCGGCAGATTGCGCCTGGGTCTGAGCTGGCCTGGGTCACCTGTGGTCACCTGTCCACTCTGTGTCTGGTGGAGGGAACAGACAAGACGTCAGCGTGGTGGTCAGTGGTCAGGTCACGCTGAGTGTGCGGCAGCTTGCGCCTGTGTCTGAGCTGGCCTGGGTCACCTGTGGTCACGTGGCGGAGTGGCGGCGCCTCCCTGGGCTCACCTGAGGGCGTGCAGGTAATGGTGGGCGGGGAACAAGTAAATGTCGGGAGGTGAGTGACTAAGGTGGTGGTCACCGTCACTGCTGTTGTGGTTTGTTTGTTTGTTTGTTTGTTTGTTGATTTCTTTTATTCCCAAGACATGGCGGCGCCGCCTGGCTGTCTGCTGGTGCTGCCTGCCTGTGGTCTGACCATTTTGTCGCGAGTGGTTGGGCGTTGTTCTTTCTGGGGATTTCCCGGCCCATACTGAGTGAGGTTAGGTTAGGTTAGGTTTTCTGGTCAAGATTTTCCCGTCACAGTGGTGGCAGCCACGCAGGACAAGACACACGGTAATTCTTAAGAAATACACCTCCACACATATCTTATTAATCTTTTCCCCTCTCCCCCAACAAGCTTGGGGCCACGTGGGGAATTAGGTTTGTTTTTGGAGGGGGACATAAAAGACCGATAAATGGACTGAAAATCTAGGGAAATTTCCCTAAAATAAAAAAAAAATTGGGGTAAAATTTAAGTTTTAACCAATACTTCAGAATCATTATATACCTATCCTAACCTAACCTAACCGGGGGGGCTGCGCACTCCATGAACCCACCCCTGCTATCGGGGGGGGGGGCTGTGCCCCCCCTAAACCCCCCTAAGGTTAAAGCGTCATTAAACGTCATAGACTTGGTAGCATGGACAAAAGCACCCTGCGTGTAAACCAACGCACGAACGCACGCAGTGTAACTTCAGCACGGACAGGTAAGCAGGACGGATCTCGGGAATACTGGAGAAACTTTAACATTGTATTGTAACCTTAACATCAACGAGCGATCAGTAAAACCTTTACAGACTTGTAGCTATACTACTTACACTTCTTGAAAGCACACCTTATTGAAAATAATCTTGGGTGCGTTGTTCTTAAGATTTTCCAGACACACACCGTCAGTAAGGTTAGTTTGGTCTCCTGGACAAAATTTTCCCGTCACAGTGGTGGCAGCCACGCAGGACAAGACACACACACCGTCAGTTAGTGTTTTCTGCTTTCTTGTTTTATTTTTGTTATTTTGTTAATTTGTTTAATATTGTTTTATTTGTTTGTCTTGCAGGAGAACAGACGCGGTGAAAGAGCAAGGCCAGACTGGCAAGTCCTCCTGTCCATTGTGCCCCAGAGCCTCTCAGATCAGTGGCTGGCAAGTCCTCCCATCCTCTCTGCCCCAGAGCCTCTCAGGTCAGTGGCTGGCAAGTCCTCCCATCCTCTCTGCCCCAGATCCCCTCAGGTCAGTGGCTGGCAAGTCCTCCCATCCTCTCTGCCCCAGAGCCCCTCAGGTCAGTGGCTGGGGACTCAGAACACTGCACCACTGTTGGCAACACTTGTGTCATTGTCACAAGTTTCCACCAACTAAAAGTGATTATCTTACTCTTTGCAACAAGGCAGTTTTTTCTTTCTTTCTTTCTTTATTTATTTATTAATTAATTAATTAATTTATTTATTTATTTGGATAACCTGAAGATCCACCAGCCCAGTCTTACCACCTGAAGATCCACCAGCCCAGTCCTTTCTGGCCGTTCTATTGCTGCTGTGGTAGACGGTCACTGTTCTTCTCCTAGATCTATTAACAGTGGTGTTCCTCAGGGTTCTGTCCTGTCACCCACTCTCTTCCTATTATTCATCAATGATCTTTTAAACCAAACTTCTTGTCCTATCCACTCCAATGCTGATGATACCACCCTGCACTTTTCCACGTCTTTTTCTAGACTTCCAACCCTTCAGGAAGTAAACAGTTCATGCAGGGAAGTCACAGACTTCTGATCTCTCCAAAATTCCAGATTAGGGCAGAGCAAACTTGGTATTGTTCAATGCCACAAAAACTCAATTCCTCCATCTATCAACTCGACACAACCTTCCAGACAACTATCCCCTCTTCTTCAATGACACTCAACTGTCCCCCTCTTCTACACTGAACATCCTCGGTCTGTCCTTTACTTATAATCTGAACTGGAAACTTCACATCTCATCTCTAACAAAAACAGCTTCTAGGAAGTCAGATGTTCTGAGATGTCTCCGCCAGTTTTTCTCACCCCCCCCCGGCTGCTAACTTTGTACAGGGGCCTTATCCGTCCATGTATGGAGTATGCTTCACATGTCTGGGGGGGTTCCACTCATACCATTCTTCTAGACAGGTTGGAATCAAAAGCTTTTTGTCTCATCAACTCCTCTCCTCTAACTGACTGTCTTCAGCCTTTCTCTCATCGCCGCAGTGTTGCATCTCGTGCTGTCTTTTACAGCTATTTTCATGCTAACTGCTCTTCTGATCTTGCTAACTGCATGCTTCCCCTCCTCCCACAGCCTTGCTGCTCAACACTTTCTTCTTTCTCTCACCACTATTCTGTGCACCTCTCTAATGCAAGAGTTAACCAGTATTCTCAATCATTCATCCCTTTTCTCTGGTAATACTGGAGCTCCCTGCCTGCTTCTGTATTTCCACCTTCGTATGACTTGAATTCCTTCAAGAGGGAGGCTTCAACACACTTATCCTTATCTCTCTCTCTCTCTCTCTCTCTCTCTCTCTCTCTCTCTCTCTCTCTCTCTCTCTCTCTCTCTCTCTCTCTCTCTCTCTCTCTCTCTCTCTCTCTCTCTCTCTCTCTCTCTCAGACAGGCAGGAAGCCCCTCGCCGCCTGTGTGGTGACGGCCTCCTCTGTTACAGGTGCAAGGTCAGTGTGCATCCTTGGTGCAGCCCCAGGGTTCCTGCAGGACCAGCCACGGCCAGGAGCAGCATTGCAATGGAGCGTGCAAGGCCAGGCAGCAGCAGCAGCAGCAGCAGCAGTAGTAGTAACAGCCTGGAGCAGCAGGTGACCCAAGGCGGGAGGACCTACACTTGTGACCACTGTGGCAAAGTGTGCTCCACCAAGGCTGCCATTGCCAGACACGTCCTCTCCCATGCCAGCAAGACAAGGCTGAGAGGCAGGAGTGGCCCCGCTGAACACACTGCCACCCACACTGGTGGCAGGAACCACAAGTGTGACCTCTGCAGGAAGACATTTGTCCGGAAGAGTCATCTTGCATCACACATCCTCACCCACACTGGGGAGAGACAGTTCCAATGCCTGGAGTGTGGGAAAAGATTTATCCAGAAAGGTGATCTTGACAGACACATCCTCACCCACACTGGGGAGAGAAAGTTCCAGTGCCTGGAGTGTGGGAAAAGATTTACCCAGAAGGGTTCCCTTAACACACACATCCTCACCCACACTGGGGAGAGAAAGTTCCAGTGCCTGGAGTGTGGGAAAAGATTTACCCGGAAGGGTTCCCTTAACAGACACATCCTCACCCACACTGGGGAGAGAAAGTTCCAGTGCTTGGAGTGTGGGAAAAGATTTACCCGGAAGGGTTCCCTTAACACACACATCCTCAACCACACTGGGGAGAGAAAGTTCCAGTGCCTGGAGTGTGGGAAAAAATTTACCCAGAAAAGTGATCTTAACACACACATCCTCATCCACACTGGGGAGAGAAAGTTCCAGTGCCTGGAGTGTGGGAAAAGATTTACCCAGGAGAGTCATCTTAACACACACATCCTTACCCACACTGGGGAGAGAAAGTTCCAGTGCCTGGAGTGTGGGAAAAGATTTACCCAGAAGGGTTCCCTTAACACACACATCCTCACCCACACTGGGGAGAGAAAGTTCCAGTGCCTGGAGTGTGGGAAAAGATTTACCCGGAAGGGTTCCCTTAACACACACATCCTCACCCACAATGGGGAGAGAAAGTTCCAGTGCCTGGAGTGTGGGAAAAGATTTACCCGGAAGGGTTCCCTTAACACACACATCCTCACCCACACTGGGGAGAGAAAGTTCCAGTGCCTGGAGTGTGGGAAAAGATTTATCCAGAAAGGTGATCTTGACAGACACATCCTCACCCACACTGGGGAGAGAAAGTTCCAGTGCCTGGAGTGTGGGAAAAGATTTATCCAGAAGGGTTCCCTTAACACACACATCCTCACCCACACTGGGGAGAGAAAGTTCCAGTGCCTGGAGTGTGGGAAAAGATTTACTCGGAAGGGTTCCCTTAACAGACACATCCTCACCCACACTGGGGAGAGAAAGTTCCAGTGCCTGGAGTGTGGGAAAAGATTTACCCGGAAGGGTTCCCTTAACACACACATCCTCAACCACACTGGGGAGAGAAAGTTCCAGTGCCTGGAGTGTGGGAAAAGATTTACCCAGAAGTGTACTCTTGACAGTCACATCCTCACCCACACTGGGGAGAGAAAGTTCCAGTGCCTGGAGTGTGGGAAAAGATTTACCCAGGAGAGTAATCTTAACACACACATCCTCACCCACACTGGGGAGAGAAAGTTCCAGTGCCTGGAGTGTGGGAAAAGATTTACCCGGAAGGGTTCCCTTAACACACACATCCTCACCCACACTGGGGAGAGAAAGTTCCAGTGCCTGGAGTGTGGGAAAAGATTTACCCAGGAGAGTCATCTTAACACACACATCCTCACCCACACTGAGGAAAGAAAGTTCCAGTGCCTGGAGTGTGGGAAAAGATTTACCCAGAAAGGTACTCTTGACAGACACATCCTTACCCACACTGGAAAGAAGAAGAGAAAACAGCCAAAATCATAGCTGTTGCAGTCCCCGGTGACTCCGGCCTCAGTAGAGCTGAAAGGCACAAAACTACAAAATATCACGACCTAAAAAGTGACCTGGGAACAACATGGTCGCCGATGGACACCGGTATAATACCAGTGGTGGTGTGGGCGACAGGGCTAATGAAGAAAACCTTGAGAGCTGCCTGGAGGCAATCCCCGGTCGCCCAAGTGCCCACGAAGTACACACAGCTGCGGTCAAGGGAACGGTCGCCACGCTGAACAGACCCCTCGGATGCAATGCCGGCGCTGCTGAGGGTGTGACCGCTAACACCAGGCTTGGAGCCCATTGCACTCACCAGACAACAAAACAGGAAAGTGCAGAAAACGGGGAGAGAATGTTCCCGTGCCTGCAGTGTGGGAAAAGATTTACCCACAAAGGTAATCTTAACACACACATCCTCACCCACACTGGGGCTTGTACAAACTCAGTGCACCCTGAGTGTAGGAAGACAGAAGGAAGCAGAAACAGAAGGATCTGCTCTGAACCACCCTGGAGAGAGAAACTGCAGCAGAGGATCACCCATCAAAGAGAAGAAATCTGGCAGATAACAAGCTTCCTGCAAGACCAAAACGACACAAGGAGCCTCCTCAAGAAAACAGACAGAATGACAGGAAGGCGCAGCGCAAGCAACGGCCGGCCGGGCGGAAGACCGGCAGGGGCCGAGCCCCAGCCGAAGCCTTGCCACCACAAATGAGGACAAAGACAAGAAAATAAAGGCCAGAAAGATGAAGAAGCAGCTTGCAGAAAAGCCAGGGGTGGTGTGCAGGCACATGGCAAAGACCTCAACAGAAGTACAAGACACACCCGAGAAAGAAGTGGCCGAGGGATGCTGCAGGCCACTGCTGGAAGACCCCACGCAGCATCAGGCAGCCCCGGGGATACAGACCACCACGGTTAAACACACAAGTAAACAACAACAATGCCAGCTGTTCAACTTACACAGGAAGGTCTGCTGAGAAAGAGAGTGAGTCAGTGCAGCAAGTTTGAGGCTCCAGGTGTAGACAAAGCCCCAAGTTTTGGGTCAGAAAGATTACACGAGTGCACCGTTCCGTGCACTCGTTTGTACCAGACTACAGAAAGGAAAAGAGGAGCCCCCACAATGGCTGGCCACTGGAAACACCAGCCTGCCACCAAACGCCAGCCAGACACAGAGCCATTCGCTGCTTGTTAACAACACGCAGGTGGCCGACAGAGACACCGGTGTGGAGTTTGGTCTGGTGGAGTGCTCCACATGCACCGGCAGGACTGGCAAGAAGGTAGCACCAGAAACACACACACTGGTGAACAGGACTGCATTCAACACCTTGCCATTCAACACCTTGCTTAACACTCCACATGCAAGTGTTTGGGAACACAAGAGAATGCCACACTACAACACAAAAAATGAGAAAAACAATCAAGAAAGAATTACCAAAACACCTTGAAAAAGATTCGCAGGTCAGAACTAACACCAAAAAAACAAGACTACTGCCACAAACCAGCTGGCAGTACCAGTAGTGACTTGTGGGTGTGGTGTGGTGTGGTGACTGGCCACAAGACTACTGCCACAAACCAGCTGGCAGTACCAGTAGTGACTTGTGGGTGTGGTGTGGTGTGGTGACTGGCCACAAGACTACTGCCACAAACCAGCTGGCAGTACCGCTAGTGACTTGTGGGTGTGGTGTGGTGTGGTGACTGGCCACAAGACTACTGCCACAAACCAGCTGGCAGTACCAGTAGTGACTTGTGGGTGTGGTGTGGTGTGGTGACTGGCCACAAGACTACTGCCACAAACCAGCTGGCAGTACCAGTAGTGACTTGTGGGTGTGGTGTGGTGTGGTGACTGGCCAAAAGGTTTATTCTGAAATGTAATCTTGACAAACATCCTCACCCACACTGTGGTAAGGAAGTACAGGTGTGGTGTTTGTGGCAGTGTTTCTGTAGGAAGAGTGGTGTTGCCAGACACATCCAAACACTCCTGTGGGGGTGAGGTGTTGTGGATGTGCTGGTGGTGTGTGAGGGACTTGGAGTGACTAGTGTTTGTGTGTTGTTACTTTGTACTCAAGTGTTGGAATAAACTTTTGTTGCTAGAATGCTGAGTAATGTTGTTATACAGTAAATAATGTGTGTGTGTGTGTGTGTGTGTGTGTGTGTGTGTGTGTGTGTGTGTGTGTGTGTGTGTGTGTGTGTGTACAAAATGGCCAATAATAAACTTGCCATGACAGACAGAGTAGTGGATGACTGGAATAGACTCAGTAGTCAGGTTGTTAGTGCTGAGTCATTACAGAGCTTTGAAATATTAGACAAATGAAATGAAATATTAGACAGGGATGACAGGTGGAAATAGACAGGCATGTTTTGTACAGGGACTGCCACGTGCAGGCCTGACGGCTTCCTGCACCAACCCTTGTGTTCTTGTGTGCTGCTGCTGCTGCAAAATCTCTTCCTATTAATCCCTTTCTTTGCTGTGAATGCTTGTGGAGGTTTTACACATTGCTTTTAGTGCTGCGAAGTGTTGACTGTCGCTGTGAAAGGGTTGAAAGGTTAATGATCCTGGGAGGCAAAGAAAACTGCTGGTCTGTGCATCAATAGCCGTGGTGTTCTGATGGTCTGCCTTCTTCATCACTTCTCACCAAAACAAGAAAACAACAAAACTTGATTGAAAAACAAGCCACAGAGACAGGCAGAGCGGGTGGGAGTGCAGGGGAGAGGGAGAGGGAGAGAGGACGGTGTGGGAGACAAGACAGATATGGAGAGAGATGATACTTAACATTGCATCTCTTGCTATTCAAAGCTAGGTGAGTGTGTTGAAGCCTCCCTCCTGAAAGAGTTCAAGTCACCAGCAGGGGGAAACAGCAGCAGGCAGGGAGTTCAGGAGTGTGCCAGTAAAGGGGATGAGAGACTGAGAATACTGGTTAACTCTTGCATCAGGGAGGTGGACAGAATAGTGGTGAAAGATTGAGAATACTGGTTAACTCTTGCATCAGGGAGGTGGACAGAATAGTGGTGAAAGATTGAGAATACTGGTTAACTCTTGCATCAGGGAGGTGGACAGAATAGTGGTGAAAGATTGAGAATACTGGTTAACTCTTGCATCAGGGAGGTGGACAGAATAGTGGTGAAAGATTGAGAATACTGATTAACTCTTTCATTCAGGAGGTGGAGAGTATTGTGGTGAAACATTGAGAATACTGGTTAATTCTTGCACTAGGGAGCTGCAGACAATAGTGGTGAAAGATTGAGAATACTGGTTAACTCTTGCATCAGAGAGGTGGACAGAATAGTGGTGAAAGATTGAGAATACTGTTGAACTCTTGCATTCAGGAGGTGGACAGTATAGTGGTGAATGATTGAGAATACTGGTTAACTCTTGCATTAGGGAGGTGGACAGAGTAGAGGTGAAATATTGAGAATACTGGTTAACTCTTGCACTAGGGAGGTGGAGACAATAGTGGTGAAAGATTGAGAATGCTTGTTAACTTGCATTCAGAAGGTGGACAGAATAGTGGTGAAAGATTGAGAATGCTGGTTAACTCGTGCATTAGGGAGGTGGACAGAATAGTGGTGAAAGATTGAGAATACTGGTTAACTCTTGCATTAGAGAGGTGGAGACAATAGTGGTGAAAGATTGAGAATACTGGTTAACTCTTGTATCAGGGAGAGGGACAGAATAGTGGTGAAAGATTGAGAATACTGGTTAACTCTTGCATTAGGGAGGTGGACAGAATAGTTGTGAAAGATTGAGAATACTGGTTAACTCTTGCATTAGGGAGGTGGACAGAATAGTGTTGAAAGATTGAGAATGCTGGTTAACTCTTGCATCAGGGTGGAGACAATAGTGGTGAGAAAGTAAGGCCTCTTATCAAATTATATTGACATTTTTTGACCAAATAGTTAGGAGTATATAAAATTTCAATAAAATTGCTAGCAAGATCTGCCCCCAAGCTTGAAAGAGGCAGAGACAGCAAGGAAGTGGTTCTCAGAGTGGGGTGTGACGAATAGACTGCATCAGTAGTCAGTAGGGAGCTGTGAAAGAAGACTGCAGCAGTGTGTGGACAGAGATGGCAGGTGGAAATAGATAGGCGTGTTTTGTACAGGGACTGCCACTTGTAGGTGTGATGGCTTCCTGCTCCAGCTCTTGTGTTCTTGTGTACTACTGCTACTTGGAAGGCTCTGCAATGGTGCCACCTTAAGTCCACTGCAACACACTTGTTCTCCAATGTACGATAATGCACCAAGGTCCTTAAGAATGGCATTTATTGATTTTATGATTATGATTATTATTATTTTTTTTTTTTACAGTGTCTCTCTTACATAGAAATACAATAATAAAAAGTGCAATATATTTTTTGGAGGTGGTTTGTTATTTGTTATTTGGTAACTTTGTTTTTTGCGTTTAATGACAAATTAAGTTGGTGGCAAGAGGAGTAGACATTTCAAGTTACCCTCCATTTCCACCTTGCTGGTTCTCTAACACTTGGTCAAAATTTATGAATCATTAATAAATGATTCAAAGGTTAGGAGGAGAAAGTGGAGATTGAGGCATGTAGCATGGGAAAATTTCCAGGTAGACTTGAGTGAAAGTGTGAGGATGGAAGCCTGAATGGCGTGGATGAAATGAACGACAGACAGGATGCCGCAGCCAGCCAGCCAGACAGGGTACGTGAGAACGAGTGCCGGGAAGCGTGCATGTAAGCCGTGGTGGAGTGACAAGATTAGGGATGCTGGAAAGGAAGGAAAGAGACTAAATAGGGTGTGCAGGCAGTTGAGAAAGAGGAGGCAGAGAGTGAGCACCAGAATGCACGGACAGCGTGTGTGAGTCAGCAGCGAGTGACGAAGCGAAAGGTAATGAATGCTAAAGTTAGGTGTGAGAGAAGTGTGCTTCAGTCCAGAAGAGAGAAAGGTGTTTGTTACTGTATGTAAAGCGTATGTACCTCACGTCATTATTCCTCGGCATTTATAAGTGAAATGTTCAATAGTTTTCTATTTCCATGAAAACGTGTAATATGTGTAAGTATCAGTATTTAATGCTATATTAAGCACCAAAGCCGATGCTCACTTGTTAGTAGTGTGGGGTTAACCTGCTAGTCGCCTGCGGGCATCACTCACGGCCAAGTCGCGCTCAGACAAAGACAGGCAGGATGGTGACCGAGGTAAATACTTTAATTTTGTAGTTAAAACTGATTGTCATAGTGCCAAGTTAATTGCATGTATTGTTAATGAATATTGTAATATGTTGAAAGCGTTTAATATCCGTGCATAATGTTATTTTGTAAGAAATTGAGACCGAGAACTTGTTCGCAGTTCTTACGGTCATGCCTACCTCATCAATAAACGTGTCAGGGAGAACTGCCTTTCCTCGACCCTACGATGATGGGTGTGATCAGTAAAACAGATCACCTGAGAGCCAATTGATGCCCTGCCGGTGCGGCTACACAGATGATGTAGTTCTTATGAGTGAATCGGCAGATGAGCTTCAAAGTTTGTTGGATGTAGTGGATGGCTACGGTAAAGACTTAGGAAGAAGGTTTAGCAGTGAGGAAAGCAAAGTAATGATTGTGAATAGGTCAGAGGATGAAAGTAGTGTGGTATGGAGACTTGGAGAGAATGAGTTGAGACAGGTGCAAGAATACAAGTACTTAGGGATGTGGATGAGTCCTAGTGGGTGTGCAAAGGCAAAGAATGAAAAGATAAGTATGGTAAACCAGTGGGTAGGTCGATTGGGAAGCGCGGCAAGGATGAGAGCAAGTAAGTATGATGTGTTGAGAGAAGTGTGGAAGAGTGTGGCTGTGCCATGTATAATTATAATGTATGGTATGGATGTGATTGCATGGAATGAAAGTGAAATTGATAAGTTAGAAGTGGGCCAGAATAGAGTAGCAAGGATGGCACTGAATGCACCGAGGTGCAGAGCAGTTGAAAGCTTGAGAGGTGACATGGGATGGAGCACCTTTAGAGAAAGACTCACAAAAGCCACACTTAGGTACAAGATTAGGTTTGAGAGAATGGATGATGCAAAAATATCAAGGAAGGTGTACCTGTGGAATGAAAGTGGAAGCAAATGGAGGAAGAGATGCATGAGAATGGCCGACAGGAATGGATTGCAAGTTGTGTGAGCGATAAGAATGGCTGGGAGGAATCAAAATGAGCGTGAATGGGTGGTAACAAGAGGAGGCAGAGTGGGAGCCGAATGGGATGTGAGAAAATGGAAGAATGAGATAGACAAAGAAGTGAAATGTGTGGGACTGAATGAATGGAAGAATGAAATGGAAAGAAAGAAGACCCTGGAATGGTACAAGGAGAAAGAGGCCCCGAGGTATGAAAGGTGGTATGATGGAAGCCTGGGCGTTTATCTTCTCTTCCAAGCGAGGGCACAGTGTATGGATGTGAATGCAAGGAGTTACAGGTGGTCTGAGTCCCGCAGCAAAGTGTGCCAGATGTGTGACATGGAAGAGGATGAGACGGTGGAACATGTGGTGCTGGAGTGTGTGAAGTATGCCAGAGACAGGAATGAGATAATGCAAGTGATACTGACTGAGTTAGGGCATGATAGGAATGAAAGAGTGGAGAAGACAGGAAAGGAATGGATGGTGTTGTTGCTGGGACTGTGTAGAGAGGCCAATGAAAGGATGATTGAGGCGGTGAAAGAGTTTCTGGAGAGAATGTGGCGTGCCAGGTGTATGAACAATTAGGATAGAGGATGCTGTTCGTTTCTCTTTTTTTTTTTCCCCCTTTCTACAGGAGTTGCCGATCCAAAGGCCTGGCTCAGGAGTGATCCTGTGCCACCTGTACCATCAAGATCAAGATCAAAATCTGGCGCCAAGTTACTTGTGTGTTTTGTTGTCTGTGTCTGTTGGAGCGTCCGCGTGCTGCGTGGTGGTCAGTGGTCAGGTCACGCTGAGTGTGCGGCAGCTTGCGCCTGTGTCTGAGCTGGCCTGGGTCACCTGTGGTCACCTGTCCACTCTGTGTCTGGTGGAGGGAACAGACAAGACGTCAGCGTGGTGGTCAGTGGTCATGTCACGCTGAGTGTGCGGCAGCTTGCGCCTGTGTCTGAGCTGGCCTGGGTCACCTGTGGTCACGTGCGGAGTGGCGGCGCCTCCCTGGGCTCACCTGAGGGCGTGCAGGTAATGGTGGGCGGGGAACAAGTAAATGTCGGGAGGTGAGTGACTAAGGTGGTGGTCACCGTCACTGTTGTTGTGGTTTGTTTGTTTGTTTGTTTGTTGATTTCTTTTATTCCCAAGACGTGGCGGCGCCGCCTGGCTGTCTGCTGGTGCTGCCTGCCTGTGGTCTGACCATTTTGTCGCGAGTGTTTGGGCGTTGTCCTTTCTGGGGATTTCCCGGCCCATACTGAGTGAGGTTAGGTTAGGTTAGGTTTTCTGGGCAAGATTTTCCCGTCACAGTGGTGGCAGCCACGCAGGACAAGACACACGGTAATTCTTAAGAAATACACCTCCACACATATCTTATTAATCTTTTCCCCTCTCCCCCAACAAGCTTGGGGCCACGTGGGGAATTGGGTTTGTTTTTGGAGGGGGACATAAAAGACCGATAAATGGACTGAAAATCTAGGGAAATTTCCCTAAAATAAAAAAAATTGTGGGTAAAATTTAAGTTTTAACCAATACTCCAGAATAATTATATACCTAACCTAACCGAACCTAACCGGGGGGGCTGCGCACCCCATGAACCCCCCCTGGACCCCCCTAAGGTTAAAGCGTCATTAAACATCATAGACTTAGTAGCATGGACAAAAGCACCCTGCGTGTAAACCAACGCACGAACGCACGCAGTGTAACTTCAGCACGGACAGGTAAGCAGGACGGATCTCGGGAATACTGGAGAAACTTTAACATTGTATTGTAACCTTAACATCAACGAGCGATCAGTAAAACCTTTACAGACTTGTAGCTATACTACTTACACTTCTTGAAAGCACACCTTATTGAAAATAATCTTGGGTGCGTTGTTCTTAAGATTTTCCAGACACACACCGTCAGTAAGGTTAGTTTGGTCTCCTGGACAAAATTTTCCCGTCACAGTGGTGGCAGCCACGCAGGACAAGACACACACCGTCAGTTAGTGTTTTCTGCTTTCTTGTTTTATTTTTGTTATTTTGTTAATTTGTTTAATATTGTTTTATTTGTTTGTCTTGCAGGAGAACAGACGCGGTGAAAGAGCAAGGCCAGACTGGCAAGTCCTCCTGTCCATTGTGCCCCAGAGCCTCTCAGATCAGTGGCTGGCAAGTCCTCCCATCCTCTCTGCCCCAGAGCCCCTCAGGTCAGTGGCTGGCAAGTCCTCCCATCCTCTCTGCCCCAGAGCCCCTCAGGTCAGTGGCTGGCAAGTCCTCCCATCCTCTCTGCCCAAGAGCCCCTCAGGTCAGTGGCTGGGGACTCAGAACACTGCACCACTGTTGGCAACACTTGTGTCTTTGTCACAAGTTACCACCAACTAAAAGTGATTATCTTACTCTTTGCAACAAGTCAGTTTTTTATTTATTTATTTATTTATTTATTTATTTATTTATTTATTTATTTATTTATTTATTTATTTATTTGGATAACCTGAAGATCCACCAGCCCAGGCTTACCACCTGAAGATCCACCAGCCCAGTCCTTTCTGGCCGTTCTATTGCTGCTGTGGTAGACGGTCACTGTTCTTCTCCTATATCTATTAACAGTGATGTTCCTCAGGGTTCTGTCCTGTCACCCACTCTCTTCCTATTATTCATCAATGATCTTTTAAACCAAACTTCTTGTCCTATCCACTCCAATGCTGATGATACCACCCTGCACTTTTCCACGTCTTTTTCTAGACTTCCAACCATTCAGGAAGTAAACAGTTCATGCAGGGAAGTCACAGACTACTGATCTCTCCAAAATTCCAGATTAGGGCAGAGCAAACTTGGTATTGTTCAATGCCACAAAAACTCAATTCCTCCATATATCAACTCGACACAACCTTCCAGACAACACTATCCCCTCTTCTTCAATGACACTCAACTGTCCCCCTCTTCTACACTGAACATCCTCGGTCTGTACTTTACTTATAATCTGAACTGGAAACTTCACATCTCATCTCTAGCAAAAACAGCTTCTAGGAAGTCAGGTGTTCTGAGATGTCTCCGCCAGTTTTTCTCACCCCCCCCCCAGCTGCTAACTTTGTACAGGGGCCTTATCCGTCCATGTATGGAGTATGCTTCACATGTCTGGGGGGGGGGTTCCACTCATACCATTCTTCTAGACAGGTTGGAATCAAAAGCTTTTTGTCTCATCAACTCCTCTCCTCTAACTGACTGTCTTCAGCCTTTCTCTCATCGCCGCAGTGTTGCATCTCGTGCTGTCTTTTACAGCTATTTTCATGCTAACTGCTCATCTGATCTTGCTAACTGCATGCTTCCCCTCCTCCCACAGCCTTGCTGCTTAACACTTTCTTCTTTCTCTCACCACTATTCTGTGCACCTCTCTAATGCAAGAGTTAACCAGTATTCTCAATCATTCATCCCTTTTCTCTGGTAATACTGGAGCTCCCTTCCTGCTTCTGTATTTCCACCTTCGTATGACTTGAATTTCTTCAAGAGGGAGGCTTCAACACACTTATCCTGCAATTTTTGACAACTGCCTTGGACCCTGTTCAGTGACCAGCATCTCAGTGGCCCCCCCCCCTCTCTCTCTCTCTCTCTCTCTCTCTCTCTCTCTCTCTCTCTCTCTCTCTCTCTCTCTCTCTCTCTCTCTCTCTCTCTCTCTCTCTCTCTCTCTCTCTCTCTCTCTCTCTCTGTCTCTCTGTCTGTCTCTCTCTCTCTCTGTCTCTCTCTCTCTCTCTCTCTCTGTCTCTGTCTCTGTCTTGCCAGTGCAGGAGCAGAATGAAAACACCACAGAAAAAACAATAAGAACAATTAAAGATAACCTCCACATAAATATTGAAAATAAAGACATAAATGTAGCACATAGGCTTGGCTCAAGGAATACCCAAAACTCCATAAGACCAATCATTGTTAAACTGCACAGTAGACAACAGAAATATGACATAATGAGTGCATGTGTAACAGTTAAGCCAAACTTATATATCAATGAAAGCTTGACACCCAAACGCCGGTTACTATTTAAAAAAGTATGGGATATAAGAAAACAACATAGGCAAATCTTTCAACAGTGCTATACACAGGATGGTAGGATATATGTGAACCTTCAAATTTCTAATCAAAAACATGTCATCACTACTGAAGCAGCACTTACAGACTTTCTAGATAAGTACCCAGCACTGAAAGGAGTAACAACCACTTAGATGTGAAAGTAAATTAATATAACTGCTTGTGTATGTTGAATGGTTTCTCCTACTTTTATTACTAAAATTACTACTGCTACTATTAATAACATCAATAATACTATTGCTGCTGCAACTACTACCACTACTACTACTACTACTACTACTACTACTACTACTACTACTACTACTACTACTATCACTAATACTACTACCACCATTGCTATTAATACCACCACTACTATTACTTGCTACTGCTACTACCGCTACCGTTATTATTACTACATTATACTGTTAACACCACTACTACCGCTATTACTCCTGCTACTACAACTACTACTATAATTACCATAGCTATTATTGTTAATACATTAACTTGCACGACTACTACTACTGTTCCTTATACTACTAATCCTCTTACTACTACTACTACTACTACTAATCCTCTTACTACTACTACTACTACTACTACTACTACTACTACTACTACTACTACTACTACTATAACTACTATTATTGCCACCACTATCACTACTACTATTTATAACTGTTGATATTGATTATGTCCCTAATACTACAATTATCACATCATTTGATTTGCCTCTTAAGATGGCATTTATTTCATCTGATTCATGAGCCCATCTACTTATTTTCTTTGGCATACCTTAGGAGCCTTATATGCTTTGTTGTTCCAAATACTAAACGTAAGATAACATACAGAGTTATTAATGCCAATATTAATAACAAATTTACTAGTGAATTAGAAGGCATAAACTGGGAAGAACTACTTGTCCTGCCAAATACAAATGAAAATTTTAACCTTTTCCACAATATAGTTAATGAATGCTACAATAAATGCTTTCCTATCAAAACTAAATTTATAACAGCTAAAAGACTTCATAATGCATGGTTATCTAGTGGAATACTTAACTCAATCAAACATAAACGTAAATTATTTAAAATGTATAAATTAGGAATAGTTTCACATCACATTTTTAAACAGTACAGAAATCAGCTCACTCAAGTTGTTCGATCTGCCAAAACTAACTATTATCGCCAAATCTTCATAAACTTTAAAAATAATACGAAGAAAATTTGGCAAGCAATAAATGAACTAAAAGGTAACTTTCAAAATAAAGACACAATCAAGACATTGCAATATGATAATAAAGTACTAAGTGATCCTTTAGACATCTCACATGCCTTCAGTAATTATTTTTCTAAAATTGCACCTGATCTGGAGAGCAAACTTCCTCACTCAAATAAAAATCCATTAGATTACCTCAAAGAAAATTATCCTAATTCCATGGTAGTTCCCATTATCACTACATATGAAATGAATTCAGTAATTAAGTCTCTTAAAAACAAAACCTCTGATATAAATGATATATCGGCTACCATCATCAAAAGTAACTCTAATCTTTTATCAATCCCTTTAACAATACTTTTTAATCAGTCTGTAACAAATGGAATTTTCCCTGACAAGTTGAAAACTGCAAAAATTATAGACCAATTTCTCAACTTACAATATTTTCCAAAATATTTGAGACATTAATGAAAAAACATTTAATTAATTACTTAGAACACAAAAATATTCTTAATCCTTCGCAGTATGGTTTTAGACAAAATTGTAGCACTTTTAAAGCATTGAATAAATTTTCTAATGACATATTTACAGCTATTGACAAGAAGTTTTCTGTTTTATCAGTATTCATTGATTTTGCTAAGGCATTTGACACAATAAACCATGAAGTTCTCCTTAGTAATATGCACCACTATGGAATTCGCGCCCCTATTTTTTCATGGTTTACAGATTACTTAACAAACAGGCGTCAATACGAGTACACTTCCTTTAGTTATGCAGAATCATCTTCAACCTTAATTACTCTCGGTGTACCACAAGGTAGTGTGCTTGGACCTCTATTATTTCTCCTCTACATCAATGATATTTCTGATATTTTTTCTGACTCTAAAAAGCATCTTATTTGCCGATGATATGACAGTTTATCTAATAGGAACAGATCCGAATCAACTTGTTTTTAGTGCTAACGATGAACTTAAAAAATTATATCAATGGTGCCTTTGCAATAGGCTCACAATAAACACTGACAAAAACTTACTTTATGCTAGTCACTGGTAAAACTATGCTGGATTTACCTAATGTACGAATAAATAACAGAATAATTACTAAAATCGATAAATTCAAGTTCCTTGGTGTTACTTATGATAGCTCTTTAAATTTTAAGTACCATATAGATAATACTACACTAAAAATATCGAGACATATTGCATTACTTTATCAAATCAGAGATTTTATGCCACCGTATGTCCTAAAATCCATCTACTTTGCTCACATTCACACATTGCTAACATACTGTAACCCTATTTGGTCCACTACTTACCCTACATTCCTAACTCCTTTAAAATTACAGCTCAAGAAAGTTGTCAGAATTATAACTACCAGCACCTACCTTGAACACACTGACCCTCTTTTCAAACAGACCAAACTTTTAAAACTTAATGATATAACAAAGCTTGCTATAGCCACACACATGTATAACAATAAACATTACATTCACAGCATTCTTCCATCACATGATTATAGTACGCGCCACCGTGATCATCTTACTTTACCAATACACCGCCTTTCTAAATTTCAGCATTCAACTAATTATCTAGGACCTGTTATATGGAATACTATTCCTCGCAAAATTCAAGAAGCATCATCTCTCAATGCATTTAAAACAATGCTAAAAAAACATATCTTGTCTAGCTACTAATTTATGTTCTGCTAAATCATATGTACCAAGTGTTGTTCTAATTTTACTATTGAATGATTTGTAAAATATACATTGTGTCAGTTAGTTGTGATTGTTGTTATTATTATTATTATTATATATTATTATTATTATTATTATTATTATTATTATTATTATTATTATTACTATAACTATTATTATCATTATTATTTTTATTGTTATTATTGATTATATTCAGTTCGGATTATTTGTTATGATCATTATTATTATCTATACTATTGCTATTATTATCAATATAGTTAATATTATTATTGTCATTATTATCTATTATTATTATTATTATTATTATTATTAAAAGTTATTATTATTATAGGCTAGCTTATTATTATTATTATTATCTCTCTCTCTCATCTGTCTCTGTCTCTGTCTCTGTCTCTGTCTCTCTCTCTGTCTCTGTCTCTCTCTCTGTCTCTGTCTCTCTCTGTCTCCTGTCTCTCTCTGTCTCTGTCTCTCTCTGTCTCTGTCTGTCTCTGTCTCTGTCTGTCTCTGTCTCTCTCTGTCCTCTCTCTCTCTCTCTCTCTCTCTCTCTCTCTCTCTCTCTCTCTCTCCTCTCTCTCCTCTCTCTCTCTCTCTCTGTCTCTGTCTCTCTCTCTCTCTCTCTCTCTCCTCTCTCTCTCTCTCTCTCTCTCCTCTCTCTCTCTCTCTCCTCTCTCTCTCTCTCTCTCTCTCTCTCTCTCTCTCTCTCTCTCTCTCTCTCTCTCTCTCTCTCTCTCTCTCTCTCTCTCTCTCTCTCTCTCTCTCTCTCTCTCTCTCTCTCTCCTGGACACCAGACAGGCAGGAAGCCCCTCGCCGCCTGTGTGGTGACGGCCTCCTCTGTTACAGGTGCAAGGTCGGTGTGCATCCTTGGTGCAGCCCCAGGGTTCCTGCAGGAACAGCCACGGCCAGGAGCAGCGTTGCAATGGAGGGTGCGAGGCCAGGCAACAGCAGCAGCAGCAGCAGTAGTAACAGCCTGGAGCAGCAGGTGACCCAAGGCGGGAGGACCTACACTTGTGACCACTGCGGCAAAGTGTGCTCCACCAAGGCTGCCATTGCCAGACACGTCCTCTCCCATGCCAGCAAGACAAGGCTGAGAGGCAGGAGTGGCCCCGCTGAACACACTGCCACCCACACTGGTGGCAGGAACCACAAGTGTGACCTCTGCGGGAAGACATTTGTCCGGAAGAGTCATCTTGCATCACACATCCTCACCCACACTGGGGAGAGAAAGTTCCAGTGCCTGGAGTGTGGGAAAAGATTTACCCAGGAGAGTAATCTTAACACACACATCCTCACCCACACTGGGGAGAGAAAGTTCCAGTGCCTGGAGTGTGGGAAAAGATTTACCCAGGAGAGTAATCTTAACACACACATCCTCACCCACACTGGGGAGAGAAAGTTCCAGTGCCTGGAGTGTGGGAAAAGATTTACCCGGAAGGGTAATCTTGAGAGACACATCCTCACCCACACTGGGGAGAGAAAGTTCCAGTGCCTGGAGTGTGGGAAAAGATTTACCCGGAAGGGTTCCCTTAACACACACATCCTCACCCACACTGGGGAGAGAAAGTTCCAGTGCCTGGAGTGTGGGAAAAGATTTACCCAGGAGAGTCATCTTAACACACACATCCTCACCCACACTGGGGAGAGAAAGTTCCAGTGCCTGGAGTGTGGGAAAAGATTTACCCAGGAGAGTAATCTTAACACACACATCCTCACCCACACTGGGGAGAGAAAGTTCCAGTGTCTGGAGTGTGGGAAAAGATTTACCATGAAGGGTTCCCTTAACACACACATCCTCACCCACACTGGGGAGAGAAAGTTCCAGTGCCTGGAGTGTGGGAAAAGATTTACCATGAAGGGTTCCCTTAACACACACATCCTCACCCACACTGGGGAGAGAAAGTTCCAGTGCCTGGAGTGTGGGAAAAGATTTACCCGGAAGGGTTCCCTTAACACACACATCCTCACCCACACTGGGGAGAGAAAGTTCCAGTGCCTGGAGTGTGGGAAAAGATTTACCTGGAAGGGTTCCCTTAACACACACATCCTCACCCACACTGGGGAGAGAAAGTTCCAGTGCCTGGAGTGTGGGAAAAAATTTACCCAGGAGAGTCATCTTAACACACACATCCTCACCCACACTGGGGAAAGAAAGTTCCAGTGCCTGGAGTGTGGGAAAAGATTTACCCAGAAGGGTACTCTTGACAGACACATCCTCACCCACACTGGAAAGAAGAAGAGAAAACATCCAAAATCATAGCTGTTGCAGTCCCCGGTGACTCCGGCCTCAGTAGAGCTGAAAGGCACAAAACTACAAAATATCACGACCTAAAAAGTGACCTGGGAACAACATGGTCGCCGATGGACACCGGTATAATACCAGTGGTGGTGTGGGCGACAGGGCTAATGAAGAAAACCTGGAGAGCTGCCTGGAGGCAATCCCCGGTCGCCCAAGTGCCCACGAGGTACACACAGCTGCGGTCAAGGGAACGGTCGCCACGCTGAACAGAGCCCTCGGATGCAATGCCGGCGCTGCTGAGGGTGTGACCGCTAACACCAGGCTTGGGGCCCATTGCACTCACCAGACAACAAAACAGGAAAGTGCAGAAAACTGGGAGAGAAAGTTCCCGTGCCTGCAGTGTGGGAAAAGATTTACCCACAAAGGTAATCTTAACACACACATCCTCACCCACACTGGGGCTTGTACAAACTCAGTGCACCCAGAGTGTAGGAACACAGAAGGAAGCAGAAACAGAAGGATCTGCTCTGAACCACTGGAGAGAGAAACTGCAGCAGAGGATCACCCATCAAAGAGAAGAAATCTGGCAGATAACAAGCTTCCTGCAAGACCAAAACCACACAAGGAACCTCCTCAAGAAAACAGACAGAATGACAGGAAGGCGCAGCGCAAGCAACGGCCGGCCGGGCGGAAGACCGGCAGGGGCCGAGCCCTGGCCGAAGCCTTGGCACCACAGATGAGGACAAAGACAAGAAAATAAAGGCCAGAAAGATGAAGAGGCAGCTTGCAGAAAAGCCAGGGGTGGTGTGCAGACACATGGCAAAGACCTCAACAGAAGTACAAGACCCACCCGAGAAAGAAGTGGCCGAGGGATGCTGCAGGCCACTGCTGGAAGACCCCACGCAGCATCAGGTAGCCCCGGGGATACAGACCACCACGGTTAAACACACAAGTAAACAACAACAATGCCAGCTGTTCAGCTTACACAGGAAGGTCTGCTGAGAAAGAGAGTGAGTCAATGCAGCAAGTTTGAGGCTCCAGGTGTAGACAAAGCCCCAAGTTTTGGGTCAGAAAGATTACACGAGTGCACCGTTCCGTGCACTCGTTTGTACCAGACTACAGAAAGGAAAAGAGGAGCCCCCACAATGGCTGGCCACTGGAAACACCAGCCTGCCACCAAACGCCAGCCAGACACAGAGCCATTCGCTGCTTGTTAACAACACGCAGGTGGCCGACAGAGACACCGGCGTGGAGTTTGGTCTGGTGGAGTGCTCCACATGCACCGGCAGGACTGGCAAGAAGGTAGCACCAGAAACACACACACTGGTGAACAGGACTGCATTCAACACCTTGCCATTCAACACCTTGCTCAACACTTCACATGCAAGTGTTTGGGAACACAAGAGAATGCCACACTACAACACAAAAAATGAGAAAAACAATCAACAAAGAATTACCTTAACACCTTGAAAAAGATTTGCAGGTCAGAACTAACACCAAAAAACAAGACTACTGCCACAAACCAGCTGGCAGTACCAGTAGTGACTTGTGGGTGTGGTGTGGTGTGGTGACTGGCCACAAGACTACTGCCACAAACCAGCTGGCAGTACCAGTAGTGACTTGTGGGTGTGGTGTGGTGTGGTGTGGTGACTGGCCACAAGACTACTGCCACAAACCAGCTGGCAGTACCAGTAGTGACTTGTGGGTGTGGTGTGGTGTGGTGACTGGCCACAAGACTACTGCCACAAACCAGCTGGCAGTACCAGTAGTGACTTGTGGGTGTGGTGTGGTGTGGTGACTGGCCAAAAGGTTTATTCTGAAATGTAATCTTGACAAACATCCTCACCCACACTGTGGTAAGGAAGTACAGGTGTGGTGTTTGTGGCAGTGTTTCTGTAGGAAGAGTGGTGTTGCCAGACACATCCAAACACTCCTGTGGGGGTGAGGTGTTGTGGATGTGCTGGTGGTGTGTGAGGGACTTGGAGTGACTAGTGTTTGTGTGTTGTTACTTTGTACTCAAGTGTTGGAATAAACTTTTGTTGCTAGAATGCTGAGTAATGTTGTTATACAGTAAATAATGTGTGTGTGTGTGTGTGTGTGTGTGTGTGTGTGTGTGTGTGTGTGTGTGTACAAAATGGCCAATAATAAACTTACCATGACAGACAGAGTAGTGGATGACTGGAATAGACTCAGTAGTCAGGTTGTTAGTGCTGAGTCATTACAGAGCTTTGAAATATTAGACAAATGTATGGACAGGGATGACAGGTGGAAATAGACAGGCATGTTTTGTACAGGGACTGCCACGTGCAGGCCTGACGGCTTCCTGCACCAACCCTTGTGTTCTTGTGTGCTGCTGCTGCTGCTGCTGGTGCTGCTGCAAAATCTCTTCCTATTAATCCCTTTCTTTGCTGTGAATGCTTGTGGAGGTTTTACACATTGCTTTTAGTGCTGCGAAGTGTTGACTGTCGCTGTGAAAGGGTTGAAAGGTTAATGATCCTGGGAGGCAAAGAAAACTGCTGGTCTGTGCATCAATAGCCGTGGTGTTCTGATGGTCTGCCTTCTTCATCACTTCTCACCAAAACAAGAAAACAACAAAACTTGATTGAAAAACAAGCCACAGAGACAGGCAGAGCGGGTGGGAGTGCAGGGGAGAGGGAGAGGGAGAGAGGACGGTGTGGGAGACAAGACAGATATGGAGAGAGATGATACTTAACATTGCATCTCTTGCTATTCAAAGCTAGGTGAGTGTGTTGAAGCCTCCCTCCTGAAAGAGTTCAAGTCACCGGCAGGGGGAAACAGCAGCAGGCAGGGAGTTCAGGAGTGTGCCAGTAAAGGGGATGAGAGACTGAGAATACTGGTTAACTCTTGCATCAGGGAGGTGGACAGAATAGTGGTGAAAGACTGAGAATACTGGTTAACTCTTGCATCAGGGAAGTGGACAGAATAGTGGTGAAAGATTGAGAATACTGGTTAACTCTTGCATCAAGGAGGTGGACAGAATAGTGGTGAGAGATTGAGAATACTGATTAACTCTTTCATTCAGGAGGTGGACAGTATAGTGGTGAAAGATTGAGAATATTGGTTAACTCTTGCACCAGGGAGCTGCAGACAATAGTGGTGAAAGATTGAGAATACTGGTTAACTCTTGCATCAGAGATGGACAGAATAGTGGTGAAAGATTGAGAATACTGATTAACTCTTGCATTCAGGAGGTGGACAGTATAGTGGTGAAGGATTGACAATACAGGTTAACTTTTGCATTAGGGAGGTGGACAGAGTAGTAGTGAAAAATTGAGAATACTGGTTAACTTGCACTATGGAAGTGGAGACAATAGTGCTGAAAGATTGAGAATGCTGGTTAACTTGCATTCAGAAGGTGGACAGAATAGTGGTGAAAGATTGAGAATGCTGGTTAAATCGTGCATTAGGGAGGTGGACAGAATAGTGGTGAAAGATTGAGAATACTGGTTAACTCTTGCATTAGAGAGGTGGAGACAATAGTGGTGAAAGATTGAGAATACTAGTTAACTCTTGCATTAGGGAGGTGGACAGAATAGTGGTGAAAGATTAAGAATACTGGTTAACTCTTGCATTAGGGAGGTGGACTGATAAGTGGTGAAAGATTGAGAATACTGGTTAACTCTTGCATTAGGGAGGTCAACAGAATACTGGTTAAATCTTGCATCAGGGAGGTGGACAAAATAGTGGTGAAAGATTGAGAATACTGGTTAACTCTTGCATCAGGAAAGTGGACAGAATAGTGGTGAAAGATTGAGAATACTGGTTAAATCTTGCATCAGGGAGGTGGACAGAATAGTGGTGAAAGATTGAGAATACTGGTTAACTCTTGCATAAGGGAGGTGGACAGAATAGTGGTGAAAGATTGAGAATAATGGTTAACTCTTGCATCAGAGAGGTGGACAGAATAGTGGTAAAAGATTGAGAATACTGGTTAACTCTTGCATCAGGGTGGAGACAATAGTGGTGAGAAAGTAAGGCCTCTTACCAAATTATATTGAGATTTTTTGACCAAATAGTTAGGAGTATATAAAATTTCAATAAAATTGCTAGCAAGATCTGCCCCCAAGCTTGAAAGAGGCAGAGACAGCAAGGAAGTGGTTCTCAGAGTGGGGTGTGACGAATAGACTGCATCAGTAGTCAGTAGGGAGCTGTGAAAGAAGACTGCAGCAGTGTGTGGACAGAGATGGCAGGTGGAAATAGATAGGCGTGTTTTGTACAGGGACTGCCACTTGTAGGTGTGATGGCTTCCTGCTCCAGCTCTTGTGTTCTTGTGTACTGCTGCTGTTTGGAAGGCTCTGCAATGGTGCCACCTTAAGTCCACTGCAACACACTTGTTCTCCAATGTACGATAATGCACCAAGGTCCTTAAGAATGGCATTTATTGATTTTATGATTATGATTATTATTATTATTTTATTTTTACAGTGTCTCTCTTACATAGAAATACAATAATAAAAAGTGCAATATATTTTTTGGAGGTGGTTTGTTATTTGGTAACTTTGTTTTTTGCGTTTAATGACAAATTAAGTTGGTGGCAAGAGGAGTAGACATTTCAAGTTACCCTCCATTTCCACCCATGGCTTGCTGGTTCTCTAACACTTGGTCAAAATTTATGAATCATTAATAAATGATTCAAAGGTTAGGAGGAGAAAGTGGAGATTGAGGCATGTAGCATGGGAGAATTTCCAGGTAGACTTGAGTGAAAGTGTGAGGAGGGAAGCCTGAATGGCGTGGATGAAATGAACGACAGACAGGATGCCGCAGCCAGCCAGCCAGACAGGGTACGTGAGAACGAGTGCCGGGAAGCGTGCATGTAAGCCGTGGTGGAGTGACGAGATTAGGGATGCTGGAAAGGAAGGAAAGAGACTAAATAGGGTGTGCAGGCAGTTGAGAAAGAGGAGGCGGAGAGTGAGCACCAGAATGCACCTACAGCGTGTGTGAGTCAGCAGCGAGTGACGAAGCGAAAGGTAATGAATGCTAAAGTTAGGTGTGAGAGAAGTGTGCTTCAGTCCCTAAGAGAGAAAGGTGTTTGTTACTGTATGTAAAGCGTCTGTACCTCACGTCATTATTCCTCGGCATTTATAAGTGAAATGTTCAATAGTTTTCTATTTCCATGAAAACGTGTAATATGTGTAAGTATCAGTATTTAATGCTATATTAAGCACCAAAGCCGATGCTCACTTGTTAGTAGTGTGGGGTTAACCTGCTAGTCGCCTGCGGGCATCACTCACGGCCAAGTCGCGCTCAGACAAAGACAGGCAGGATGGTGACCGAGGTAAATACTTTAATTTTGTAGTTAAAACTGATTGTCATAGTGCCAAGTTAATTGCATGTATTGTTAATGAATATTGTAATATGTTGAAAGCGTTTAATATCCGTGTATAATGTTATTTTGTAAGAAATTGAGACCGAGAACTTGTTCGCAGTTCTTACGGTCATGCCTACCTCATCAATAAACGTGTCAGGGAGAACTGCCTTTCCTCGACCCTACGATGATGGGTGTGATCAGTAAAACCGATCACCTGAGAGCCAATTGATGCCCAGCCGGTGCGGCTACACAGATGATGTAGTTCTTATGAGTGAATCGGCAGATGAGCTTCAAAGTTTGTTGGATGTAGTGGATGGCTATGGTAAAGACTTTGGAGTAAGGTTTAGCAGTGAGGAAAGCAAAGTAATGATTGTGAATAGGTCAGAGGATGAAAGTAATGTGGTATGGAGACTTGGAGAGAATGAGTTGAGACCAGGTGCAAGAATACAAGTACTTAGGGATGTGGATGAGTCCTAGTGGGTGTGCAAAGGCAAAGAATGAAAAGATAAGTATGGTAAACCAGTGGGATTGGGAAGCGCGGCAAGGATGAGAGCAAGTAAGTATGATGTGTTGAGAGAAGTGTGGAAGAGTGTGGCTGTGCCATGTATAATTATAATGTATGGTATGGATGTGATTCCATGCAATGAAAGTGAAATTGATAAGTTAGAAGTGGGCCAGAATAGAGTAGCAAGGATGGCACTGAGTGCACCGAGGTGCACAGCAGTTGAAGCCTTGAGAGGTGACATGCGATGGAGCACCTTTAGAGAAAGACTGACAAAAGCCACACTTAGGTACAAGATTAGGTTTGAGAGAATGGATGATGCAAGAATATCAAGGAAGGTGTACCTGTGGAATGAAAGTGGAAGCAAATGGAGGAAGAGATGCATGAGAATGACCGATAGGAATGGATTGCAAGTTGTGTGGGCGATAAGAATGGCTGGGAGGAATCAAAATGAGCGTGAATGGGTGGTAACAAGAGGAGGCTGAGTGGGAGCCGAATGGGATGTGAGAAAATGGAAGAATGAGATAGATAAAGAAGTGAAATGTGTGGGACTGAATGAATGGAAGAATGAAATGGAAAGAAAGAAGACCCTGGAATGGTACAAGGAGAAAGAGGCCCCGAGGTATGAAAAGTGGTATGATGGAAGCCTGGGCGGTGATCTTCTCTTTCGAGCGAGGGCACAGTGTATGGATGTGAATGCAAGGAGTTACAGGTGGTCTGAGTCCCGCAGCAAAGTGTGCCAGATGTGTGACATGGAAGAGGATGAGACGGTGGAACATGTGGTGCTGGAGTGTGTGAAGTATGCCAGAGACAGGAATGAGATAATGCAAGTGATACTGACTGAGTTAGGGCATGATAGGAATGAAAGAGTGGAGAAGATAGGTAAGGAATGGATGGTGGTGTTGCTGGGACTGTGTAGAGAGGCGAATGAAAGGATGATTGAGGCGGTGAAAGAGTTTCTGGAGAGAATGTGGCGTGCCAGGTGTATGAACAATTAGGATAGAGGATGCTGTTCGTATCTCTTTTTTGTTTTCCTTCTACAGGAGTTGCCGATCCAAAGGCCTGGCTCAGGAGTGATCCTGTGCCACCTGTATCATCAAGATCAAGATCAAGATGTACCATTAAGATCAAGATCAAGATCTGGCGCCAAGTTACTTGTGTGTTTTGTTGTCTGTGTCTGTTGGAGCGTCCGCGTGCTGCGTGGTGGTCAGTGGTCAGGTCACGCTGAGTGTGAGGCAGCTTGCGCCTGTGTCTGAGCTGGCCTGGGTCACCTGTGGTCACCTGTCCACTCTGTGTCTGGTGGAGGGAACAGACAAGACGTCAGCGTGGTGGTCAGTGGTCAGGTCACGCTGAGTGTGCGGCAGCTTGCGCCTGTGTCTGAGCTGGCCTGGGTCACCTGTGGTCACCTGTCCACTCTGTGTCTGGTGGAGGGAACAGACAAGACGTCAGCGTGATGGTCAGTGGTCAGGTCACGCTGAGTGTGCGGCAGCTTGCGCCTGTGTCTGAGCTGGCCTGGGTCACCTGTGGTCACGTGCGGAGTGGCGGCGCCTCCCTGGGCTCACCTGAGGGCGTGCAGGTAATGGTGGGCGGGGAACAAGTAAATGTCGGGAGGTGAGTGACTAAGGTGGTGGTCACCGTCACTGTTGTTGTGGTTTGTTTGTTTGTTTGTTTGTTTGTTGATTTCTTTTATTCCCAAGACGTGGCGGCGCCGCCTGGCTGTCTGCTGGTGCTGCCTGCCTGTGGTCTGACCATTTTGTCGCGAGTGTTTGGGCGTTGTCCTTTCTGGGGATTTCCCAGCCCATACTGAGTGAGGTTAGGTTAGGTTAGGTTTTCTGGGCAAGATTTTCCCGTCACAGTGGTGGCAGCCACGCAGGACAAGACACACGGTAATTCTTAAGAAATACACCTCCACACATGTCTTATTAATCTTTTCCCCTCTCCCCCAACAAGCTTGGGGTCACGTGGGGAATTGGGTTTGTTTTTGGAGGGGGACATAAAAGACCGATAAATGGACTGAAAATCTAGGGAAATTTCCCTAAAATAAAGAAAAATTTGGGGTAAAATTTAAGTTTTAACCAATACTCCAGAATAATTATATACCTATCCTAACCTAACCTAATCGGGGGGGTTGCTCACTCCATGAACCCCCCCCTTGCTATCCGGGGGGGCTGTGCCCCCCCTGGACCCCCCTAAGGTTAAAGCGTCATTAAACATCATAGACTTAGTAGCATGGACAAAAGCACCCTGCGTGTAAACCAACGCACGAACGCACGCAGTGTAACTTCAGCACGGACAGGTAAGCAGGACGGATCTCGGGAATACTGGAGAAACTTTAACATTGTATTGTAACCTTAACATCAACGAGCGATCAGTAAAACCTTTACAGACTTGTAGCTATACTACTTACACTTCTTGAAAGCACACCTTATTGAAAATAATCTTGGGTGCGTTGTTCTTAAGATTTTCCAGACACACACTGTCAGTAAGGTTAGTTTGGTCTCCTGGACAAAATTTTCCCGTCACAGTGGTGGCAGCCACGCAGGACAAGACACACACCGTCAGTTAGTGTTTTCTGCTTTCTTGTTTTATTTTTGTTATTTTGTTAATTTGTTTAATATTGTTTTATTTGTTTGTCTTGCAGGAGAACAGACGCGGTGAAAGAGCAAGGCCAGACTGGCAAGTCCTCCTGTCCATTGTGCCCCAGAGCCTCTCAGGTCAGTGGCTGGCAAGTCCTCCCATCCTCTCTGCCCCAGAGCCCCTCAGGTCAGTGGCTGGCAAGTCCTCCCATCCTCTCTGCCCCAGAGCCCCTCAGGTCAGTGGCTGGCAAGTCCTCCCATCCTCTCTGCCCCAGAGCCCCTCAGGTCATTGGCTGGGGACTCAGAACACTGCACCACTGTTGGCAACACTTGTGTCTTTGTCACAAGTTACCACCAACTAAGAGTGATTATCTTAATCTTTGCAACAAGTCAGTTTTTTATTTATTTATTTATTTATTTATTTATTTATTTATTTATTTGGATAACCTGAAGATCCACCAGCCCAGTCTTACCACCTGAAGATCCACCAGCCTAGTCCTTTCTGGCCGTTCTATTGCTGCTGTGGTAGACGGTCACTGTTCTTCTAGATCTATTAACAGTGGTGTTCCTCAGGGTTCTGTCCTGTCACCCACTCTCTTCCTATTATTCATCAATGATCTTTTAAACCAAACTTCTTGTCCTATCCACTCCAATGCTGATGATACCACCCTGCACTTTTCCACGTCTTTTTCTAGACTTCCAACCCTTCAGGAAGTAAACAGTTCATGCAGGGAAGTCACAGACTTCTGATCTCTCCAAAATTCCAGATTAGGGCAGAGCAAACTTGGTATTGTTCAATGCCACAAAAACTCAATTCCTCCATCTATCAACTTGACACAACCTTCCAGACAACTATCCCCTCTTCTTCAATGACACTCAACTGTCCCCCTCTTCTACACTGAACATCCTCGGTCTGTACTTTACTTATAATCTGAACTGGAAACTTCACATCTCATCTCTAACAAAAACAGCTTCTAGGAAGTCAGGTGTTCTGAGATGTCTCCGCCAGTTTTTCTCACCCCCCCCCAGCTGCTAACTTTGTACAGGGGCCTTATCCGTCCATGTATGGAGTATGCTTCACATGTCTGGGGGGGTTCCACTCATACCATTCTTCTAGACAGGTTGGAATCAAAAGCTTTTTGTCTCATCAACTCCTCTCCTCTAACTGACTGTCTTCAGCCTTTCTCTCATCGCCGCAGTGTTGCATCTCGTGCTGTCTTTTACAGCTATTTTCATGCTAACTGCTCATCTGATCTTGCTAACTGCATGCTTCCCCTCCTCCCACAGCCTTGCTGCTCAACACTTTCTTCTTTCTCTCACCACTATTCTGTGCACCTCTCTAATGCAAGAGTTAACCAGTATTCTCAATCATTCATCCCTTTTCTCTGGTAATACTGGAGCTCCCTGCCTGCTTCTGTATTTCCACCTTCGTATGACTTGAATTCCTTCAAGAGGGAGGCTTCAACACACTTATCCTGCAATTTTTGACAACTGCCTTGGACCCTGTTCAGTGACCAGCATCTCAGTGGGCCCCCTCCCCTCTCTCTCTCTCTCTCTCTCTCTCTCTCTCTCTCTCTCTCTCTCTCTCTCTCTCTCTCTCTCTCTCTCTCTCTCTCTCTCTCTCTCTCTCTCTCTCTGTCTCTGTCTCTCTCTCTGTCTCTCTCTCTGTCTCTCTCTCTCTCTGTCTCTCTCTCTCTCTCTCTCTGTCTCTGTCTCTGTCTTGCCAGTGGAGGAGCAGAATGAAAACACCACAGAAAAAACAATAAGAACAATTAAAGATAACCTCCACATAAATATTGAAAATAAAGACATAAATGTAGCACATAGGCTTGGCTCAAGGAATACCCAAAACTCCATAAGACCAATCATTGTTAAACTGCACAGTAGACAACAGAAATATGACATAATGAGTGCATGTGTAACAGTTAAGCCAAACTTATATATCAATGAAAGCTTGACACCCAAACGCCGGTTACTATTTAAAAAAGTATGGGATATAAGAAAACAACATAGGCAAATCTTTCAACAGTGCTATACACAGGATGGTAGGATATATGTGAACCTTCAAATTTCTAATCAAAAACATGTCATCACTACTGAAGCAGCACTTACAGACTTTCTAGATAAGTACCCAGCACTGAAAGGAGTAACAACCACTTAGATGTGAAAGTAAATTAATATAACTGCTTGTGTATGTTAAATGGTTTCTCCTACTTTTATTACTAAAATTACTACTGCTACTATTAATAACATCAATAATACTATTGCTGCTGCAACTACTACCACTACTACTACTACTACTACTACTACTACTACTACTACTACTACTACTACTACTACTACTATCACTAATACTACTACCACCATTGCTATTAATACCACCACTACTATTACTTGCTACTGCTACTACCGCTACCGTTATTATTACTACATTATACTGTTAACACCACTACTACCGCTATTACTCCTGCTACTACAACTACTACTATAATTACTATAGCTAATATTGTTAATACATTAACTTGCACGACTACTACTACTGTTCCTTATACTACTAATCCTCTTACTACTACTACTACTACTACTAATCCTCTTACTACTACTACTACTACTACTACTACTACTACTACTACTACTACTACTACTACTACTACTACTATAACTACTATTATTGCCAACACTATCACTACTACTATTTATAACTGTTGATATTGATTATGTCCCTAATACTACAATTATCACATCATTTGATTTGCCTCTTAAGATGGCATTTATTTCATCTGATTCATGAGCCCATCTACTTATTTTCTTTGGCATACCTTAGGAGCCATATATGCTTTGTTGTTCCAAATACTAAACATAAGATAACATACAGAGTTATTAATGCCAATATTAATAACAAATTTACTAGTGAATTAGAAGGCATAAACTGGGAAGAACTACTTATCCTGCCAAATACAAATGAAAATTTTAACCTTTTCCACAATATAGTTAATGAATGCTACAATAAATGCTTTCCTATCAAAACTAAATTTATAACAGCTAAAAGACTTCATAATGCATGGTTATCTAGTGCAATACTTAACTCAATCAAACATAAACGTAAATTATTTAAAATGTATAAATTAGGAATAGTTTCACATCACATTTTTAAACAGTACAGAAATCAGCTCACTCAAGTTGTTCGATCTGCCAAAACTAACTATTATCGCCAAATCTTCATAAACTTTAAAAATAATACGAAGAAAATTTGGCAAGCAATAAATGAACTAAAAGGTAACTTTCAAAATAAAGACACAATCAAGACATTGCAATATGATAATAAAGTACTAAGTGATCCTTTAGACATCTCACATGCCTTCAGTAATTATTTTTCTAAAATTGCACCTGATCTGGAGAGCAAACTTCCTCACTCAAATAAAAATCCATTAGATTACCTCAAAGAAAATTATCCTAATTCCATGGTAGTTCCCATTATCACTACATATGAAATGAATTCAGTAATTAAGTCTCTTAAAAACAAAACCTCTGATATAAATGATATATCGGCTACCATCATCAAAAGTAACTCTAATCTTTTATCAATCCCTTTAACAATACTTTTTAATCAGTCTGTAACAAATGGAATTTTCCCTGACAAGTTGAAAACTGCAAAAATTATAGACCAATTTCTCAACTTACAATATTTTCCAAAATATTTGAGACATTAATGAAAAAACATTTAATTAATTACTTAGAACACAAAAATATTCTTAATCCTTCGCAGTATGGTTTTAGACAAAATTGTAGCACTTTTAAAGCATTGAATAAATTTTCTAATGACATATTTACAGCTATTGACAAGAAGTTTTCTGTTTTATCAGTATTCATTGATTTTGCTAAGGCATTTGACACAATAAACCATAAAGTTCTCCTTAGTAAAATGCACCACTATGGAATTCGCGCCCCTATTTTTTCATGGTTTACAGATTACTTAACAAACAGGCGTCAATACACTTCCTTTAGTTATGCAAAATCATCTTCAACCTTAATTACTCTCGGTGTACCACAAGGTAGTGTGCTTGGACCTCTATTATTTCTCCTCTACATCGATGATATTTCTGATATTTTTTCTGACTCTAAAAGCATCTTATTTGCCGATGATATGACAGTTTATCTAATAGGAACAGATCCGAATCAACTTGTTTTTAGTGCTAACGATGAACTTAAAAAATTATATCAATGGTGCCTTTGCAATAGGCTCACAATAAACACTGACAAAACTTACTTTATGCTATTCACTGGTAAAACTATGCTGGATTTACCTAATGTACGAATAAATAACAGAATAATTACTAAAATTGATAAATTCAAGTTCCTTGGTGTTACTTATGATAGCTCTTTAAATTTTAAGTACCATATAGATAATACTACACTAAAAATATCGAGACATATTGCATTACTTTATCAAATCAGAGATTTTATGCCACCGTATGTCCTAAAATCCATCTACTTTGCTCACATTCACACATTGCTAACATACTGTAACCCTATTTGGTCCACTACTTACCCTACATTCCTAACTCCTTTAAAATTACAGCTCAAGAAAGTTGTCAGAATTATAACTAACAGCACCTACCTTGAACACACTGACCCTCTTTTCAAACAGACCAAACTTTTAAAACTTAATGATATAACAAAGCTTGCTATAGCCACACACATGTATAACAATAAACATTACATTCACAGCATTCTTCCATCACATGATTATAGTGCGCGCCACCGTGATCATCTTACTTTACCAATACACCGCCTTTCTAAATTTCAGCATTCAACTAATTATCTAGGACCTGTTATATGGAATACTATTCCTCGCAAAATTCAAGAAGCATCATCTCTCAATGCATTTAAAACAATGCTAAAAAAACATATCTTGTCTAGCTACTAATTTATGTTCTGCTAAATCATATGTACCAAGTGTTGTTCTAATTTTACTATTGATGATTTGTAAAATATACATTGTGTCAGTTAGTTGTGATTGTTGTTATTATTATTATTATTATTATTATTATTATTATTATTATTATTATTATTATTATTATTACTTTAATTATTATTATTATTATTATTATTTTAATTATTTTAATTATTTAAATTCACTTCGGAAAAAACATTTTGTTCGTTGTAGCTAACGTTTTAGTTACTATTATTATAAAAATAGTTCTTATTCCACCAGTCAGTATAATCTATTTATACTCTGATAAGTACTTGCCTGAAAAGTTCTACTTTATATAGGCTAGCTTGGTTTCACTGTAAAGATTTGATATACTCATATATACCAGTATGTAAAATGACTTGCCTATAAATAAATGTTTCAAATGTTTCAAAATCTCTCTCTCTCTCTCTCTCTCTCTCTCTCTCTCTCTCTCTCTCTCTCTCTCTCTCTCTCTCTCTCTCTCTCTCTCTCTCTCTCTCTCTCTCTCTCTCTGTCTCTCTCTCTCTCTGTCTCTCTCTCTCTCTGTCTCTCTCTCTCTCTGTCTCTCTCTCTCTCTGTCTCTCTCTCTCTCTCTCTGTCTCTCTCTCTCTCTCTGTCTCTTTCTCTCTCTCTCTGTCTCTTTCTCTCTCTCTCTGTCTCTTTCTCTCTCTCTCTGTCTCTCTCTCTCTCTCTCTCTCTCTCTCTCTCTCTCTCTCTCTCTCTCTCTCTCTCTCTCTCTCTCTCTCTCTCTCTCTCTCTCTCTCTCTCTCTCTCTCTCTCTCTCTCTCTCTCTCTCTCTCTCTCTCTCTCTCTCTCTCTCTCTCTCTCTCTCTCTCTCTCTCTCTCTCTCTCTCTCTCTCTCTCTCTGTCTCTCTCTCTCTCTCTCTGTCTCTCTCTCTCTCTCTCTCTCTCTCTCTCTCTCTCTCTCTCTCTCTCTCTCTCTCTCTCTCTCTCTCTCTCTCTCTCTCTCTCTCTCTCTCTCTCTCTCTCTCTCTCTCTCTCTCTCTCTCTCTCTCTCTCTCTCTCTCTCTCTCTCTCTCTCTCTCTCTCTCTCTCTCTCTCTCTCCTGGACACCAGACAGGCAGGAAGCCCCTCGCCGCCTGTGTGGTGACGGCCTCCTCTGTTGCAGGTGCAAGGTCGGTGTGCATCCTTGGTGCAGCCCCAGGGTTCCTGCAGGAACAGCCACGGCCAGGAGCAGCGTTGCAATGGAGGGTGCGAGGCCAGGCAACAGCAGCAGCAGCAGCAGTAGTAACAGCCTGGAGCAGCAGGTGACCCAAGGCGGGAGGACCTACACTTGTGACCACTGCGGCAAAGTGTGCTCCACCAAGGCTGCCATTGCCAGACACGTCCTCTCCCATGCCAGCAAGACAAGGCTGAGAGGCAGGAGTGGCCCCGCTGAACACACTGCCACCCACACTGGTGGCAGGAACCACAAGTGTGACATCTGCGGGAAGACATTTGTCCGGAAGAGTCATCTTGCCTCACACATCCTCACCCACACTGGGGAGAGAAAGTTCCAGTGCCTGGAGTGTGGGAAAAGATTTACCCAGGAGAGTCATCTTGCCTCACACATCCTCACCCACACTGGGGAGAGAAAGTTCCAGTGCCTGGAGTGTGGGAAAAGATTTACCCAGGAGAGTAATCTTAACACACACATCCTCACCCACACTGGGGAGAGAAAGTTCCAGTGCCTGGAGTGTGGGAAAAGATTTACCCGGAAGGGTAATCTGGAGAGACACATCCTCACCCACACTGGGGAGAGAAAGTTCCAGTGCCTGGAGTGTGGGAAAAGATTTACCCGGAAGGGTTCCCTTAACACACACATCCTCACCCACACTGGGGAGAGAAAGTTCCAGTGCCTGGAGTGTGGGAAAAGATTTACCTGGAAGGGTTCCCTTAACACACACATCCTCACCCACACTGGGGAGAGAAAGTTCCAGTGCCTGGAGTGTGGGAAAAGATTTACCATGAAGGGTTCCCTTAACACACACATCCTCACCCACACTGGGGAGAGAAAGTTCCAGTGCCTGGAGTGTGGGAAAAGATTTACCCGGAAGGGTTCCCTTAACACACACATCCTCACCCACTCTGGGGAGAGAAAGTTCCAGTGCCTGGAGTGTGGGAAAAGATTTACCTGGAAGGGTTCCCTTAACACACACATCCTCACCCACACTGGGGAGAGAAAGTTCCAGTGCCTGGAGTGTGGGAAAAAATTTACCCAGGAGAGTCATCTTAACACACACATCCTCACCCACACTGGGGAAAGAAAGTTCCAGTGCCTGGAGTGTGGGAAAAGATTTACCCAGAAGGGTACTCTTGACAGACACATCCTCACCCACACTGGAAAGAAGAAGAGAAAACATCCAAAATCATAGCTGTTGCAGTCCCCGGTGACTCCGGCCTCAGTAGAGCTGAAAGGCACAAAACTAGAAAATATCACGACCTAAAAAGTGACCTGGGAACAACATGGTCGCCGATGGACACAAAAAACAAGACTACTGCCACAAACCAGCTGGCAGTACCAGTAGTGACTTGTGGGTGTGGTGTGGTGTGGTGACTGGCCACAAGACTACTGCCACAAACCAGCTGGCAGTACCAGTAGTGACTTGTGGGTGTGGTGTGGTGTGGTGACTGGCCACAAGACTACTGCCACAAACCAGCTGGCAGTACCAGTAGTGACTTGTGGGTGTAGTGTGGTGTGGTGTGGTGACTGGCCACAAGACTACTGCCACAAACCAGCTGGCAGTACCAGTAGTGACTTGTGGGTGTGGTGTGGTGTGGTGTGGTGACTGGCCAAAAGGTTTATTCTGAAATGTAATCTTGACAAACATCCTCACCCACACTGTGGTAAGGAAGTACAGGTGTGGTGTTTGTGGCAGTGTTTCTGTAGGAAGAGTGGTGTTGCCAGACACATCCAAACACTCCTGTGGGGGTGAGGTGTTGTGGATGTGCTGGTGGTGTGTGAGGGACTTGGAGTGACTAGTGTTTGTGTGTTGTTACTTTGTACTCAAGTGTTGGAATAAACTTTTGTTGCTAGAATGCTGAGTTATGTTGTTCTACAGTAAATAATGTGTGTGTGTGTGTGTGTGTGTGTGTACAAAATGGCCAATAATAAACTTACCATGACAGACAGAGTAGTGGATGACTGGAATAGACTCAGTAGTCAGGTTGTTAGTGCTGAGTCATTACAGAGCTTTGAAATATTAGACAAATGTATGGACAGGGATGACAGGTGGAAATAGACAGGCATGTTTTGTACAGGGACTGCCACGTGCAGGCCTGACGGCTTCCTGCACCAACCCTTGTGTTCTTGTGTGCTGCTGCTGCTGCTGCTGCTGCTGCTGCTGCAAAATCTCTTCCTATTAATCCCTTTCTTTGCTGTGAATGCTTGTGGAGGTTTTACACATTGCTTTTAGTGCTGCGAAGTGTTGACTGTCGCTGTGAAAGGGTTGAAAGGTTAATGATCCTGGGAGGCAAAGAAAACTGCTGGTCTGTGCATCAATAGCCGTGGTGTTCTGATGGTCTGCCTTCTTCATCACTTCTCACCAAAACAAGAAAACAACAAAACTTGATTGAAAAACAAGCCACAGAGACAGGCAGAGCGGGTGGGAGTGCAGGGGAGAGGGAGAGAGGACGGTGTGGGAGACAAGACAGATATGAAGAGAGATGATACTTAACATTGCATCTCTTGCTATTCAAAGCTAGGTGAGTGTGTTGAAGCCTCCCTCCTGAAAGAGTTCAAGTCACCGGCAGGGGGAAACAGCAGCAGGCAGGGAGTTCAGGAGTGTGCCAGTAAAGGGGATGAGAGACTGAGAATACTGGTTAACTCTTGCATCAGGGAGGTGGACAGAATAGTGGTGAAAGACTGAGAATACTGGTTAACTCTTGCATCAGGGAGGTGGACAGAATAGTGGTGAAAGATTGAGAATACTGGTTAACTCTTGCATCAAGGAGGTGGACAGAATAGTGGTGAAAGATTGAGAATACTGGTTAACTCTTGCATCAGAGAGGTGGACAGAATAGTGGTGAAAGATTGAGAATATTGGTTAACTCATCAGGGAGGTGGACAGAATAGTGGTGAAAGATTGAGAATACTGGTTAACTCATCAGGGAGGTGGACAGAATAGTGGTGAAAGATTGAGAATACTGGTTAACTCTTGCATCAAGGAGGTGGACAGAATATTGGTGAAAGATTGAGAATACTGGTTAACTCTTGCATCAGGGAGGTAGATAGAATAGTGGTGAAAGATTGAGAATACTGGTTAACTCTTGCATCAAGGAGGTGGACAGAATAGTGGTGAAAGATTGAGAATACTGGTTAAATCTTGCATTAGGGAGGTGGACAGAATAGTGGTGAAAGATTGAGAAGACTGGTTAACTCTTGCATCAGGGAGGTGGACAGAATAGTGGTGAAAGATTGAGAATACTGGTTAACTCTTGCATCAGGGAGGTGGACAGAATAGTGGTGAAAGATTGAGAATAATGGTTAACTCTTGCATCAGGGAGGTGGACAGAATAGTGGTAAAAGATTGAGAATACTGGTTAACTCTTGCATCAGAGAGGTGGACAGAATAGTGATGAAAGATTGAGAATGCTGGTTAACTCTTGCATCAGGGTGGAGACAATAGTGGTGAGAAAGTAAGGCCTCTTATCAAATTATATTGAGATTTTTTGGCCAAATAGTTAGGAGTATATAAAATTTCAATAAAATTGCTAGCAAGATCTGCCCCCAAGCTTGAAAGAGGCAGAGACAGCAAGGAAGTGGTTCTCAGAGTGGGGTGTGACGAATAGACTGCATCAGTAGTCAGTAGGGAGCTGTGAAAGAAGACTGCAGCAGTGTGTGGACAGAGATGGCAGGTGGAAATAGATAGGCGTGTTTTGTACAGGGACTGCCACTTGTAGGTGTGATGGCTTCCTGCACCAGCTCTTGTGTTCTTGTGTACTACTGCTGTTTGGAAGGCTCTGCAATGGTGCCACCTTAAGTCCACTGCAAAACACTTGTTCTCCAATGTACGATAATGCACCAAGGTCCTTAAGAATGGCATTTATTGATTTTATGATTATGATTATTATTATTATTTTTTTTTTTTACAGTGTCTCTCTTACATAGAAATACAATAATAAAAAGTGCAATATATTTTTTGGAGGTGGTTTGTTATTTGGTAACTTTGTTTTTTGCGTTTAATGACAAATTAAGTTGGTGGCAAGAGGAGTAGACATTTCAAGTTACCCTCCATTTCCACCCATGGCTTGCTGGTTCTCTAACACTTGGTCAAAATTTATGAATCATTAATAAATGATTCAAAGGTTAGGAGGAGAAAGTGGAGATTGAGGCATGTAGCATGGGAGAATTTCCAGGTAGACTTGAGTGAAAGTGTGAGGAGGGAAGCCTGAATGGCGTGGATGAAATGAACGACAGACAGGATGCCGCAGCCAGCCAGCCAGACAGGGTACGTGAGAACGAGTGCCGGGAAGCGTGCATGTAAGCCGTGGTGGAGTGACGAGATTAGGGATGCTGGAAAGGAAGGAAAGAGACTAAATAGGGTGTGCAGGCAGTTGAGAAAGAGGAGGCGGAGAGTGAGCACCAGAATGCACGGACAGCGTGTGTGAGTCAGCAGCAAGTGACGAAGCGAAAGGTAATGAATGCCAAAGTTAGGTGTGAGAGAAGTGTGCTTCAGTCCCTAAGAGAGAAAGGTGTTTGTTACTGTATGTAAAGCGTATGTACCTCACGTCATTATTCCTCGGCATTTATAAGTGAAATGTTCAATAGTTTTCTATTTCCATGAAAACGTGTAATATGTGTAAGTATCAGTATTTAATGCTATATTAAGCACCAAAGCCGATGCTCACTTGTTAGTAGTGTGGGGTTAACCTGCTAGTCGCCTGCGGGCATCACTCACGGCCAAGTCGCGCTCAGACAAAGACAGGCAGGATGGTGACCGAGGTAAATACTTTAATTTTGTAGTTAAAACTGATTGTCATAGTGCCAAGTTAATTGCATGTATTGTTAATGAATATTGTAATATGTTGAAAGCGTTTAATATCCGTGCATAATGTTATTTTGTAAGAAATTGAGACCGAGAACTTGTTCGCAGTTCTTACGGTCATGCCTACCTCATCAATAAACGTGTCAGGGAGAACTGCCTTTCCTCGACCCTACGATGATGGGTGTGATCAGTAAAACAGATCACCTGAGAGCCAATTAATGCCCAGCCGGTGCGGCTACACAGATGATGTAGTTCTTATGAGTGAATCGGCAGATGAGCTTCAAAGTTTGTTGGATGTAGTGGATGGCTATGGTAAAGACTTTGGAGTAAGGTTTAGCAGTGAGGAAAGCAAAGTAATGATTGTGAATAGGTCAGAGGATGAAAGTAATGTGGTATGGAGACTTGGAGAGAATGAGTTGAGACAGGTGCAAGAATACAAGTACTTAGGGATGTGGATGAGTCCTAGTGGGTGTGCAAAGGCAAAGAATGAAAAGATAAGTATGGTAAACCAGTGGGTAGGTCGATTGGGAAGCGCGGCAAGGATGAGAGCAAGTAAGTATGATGTGTTGAGAGAAGTGTGGAAGAGTGTGGCTGTGCCATGTATAATTATAATGTATGGTATGGATGTGATTCCATGCAATGAAAGTGAAATTGATAAGTTAGAAGTGGGCCAGAATAGAGTAGCAAGGATGGCACTGAGTGCACCGAGGTGCACAGCAGTTGAAGCCTTGAGAGGTGACATGGGATGGAGCACCTTTAGAGAAAGACTGACAAAAGCCACACTTAGGTACAAGATTAGGTTTGAGAGAATGGATGATGCAAAAATATCAAGGAAGGTGTACCTGTGGAATGAAAGTGGAAGCAAATGGAGGAAGAGATGCATGAGAATGACCGATAGGAATGGATTGCAAGTTGTGTGGGCGATAAGAATGGCTGGGAGGAATCAAAATGAGCGTGAATGGGTGGTAACAAGAGGAGGCAGAGTGGGAGCCGAATGGGATGTGAGAAAATGGAAGAATGAGATAGACAAAGAAGTGAAATGTGTGGGACTGAATGAATGGAAGAATGAAATGGAAAGAAAGAAGACCCTGGAATGGTACAAGGAGAAAGAGGCCCCGAGGTATGAAAGGTGGTATGATGGAAGCCTGGGCGGTGATCTTCTCTTTCGAGCGAGGGCACAGTGTATGGATGTGAATGCAAGGAGTTACAGGTGGTCTGAGTCCCGCAGCAAAGTGTGCCAGATGTGTGACATGGGAGAGGATGAGACGGTGGAACATGTGGTGCTGGAGTGTGTGAAGTATGCCAGAGACAGGAATGAGATAATGCAAGTGATACTGACTGAGTTAGGGCATGATAGGAATGAAAGAGTGGAGAAGATAGGTAAGGAATGGATGGTGTTGTTGCTGGGACTGTGTAGAGAGGCGAATGAAAGGATGATTGAGGCGGTGAAAGAGTTTCTGGAGAGAATGTGGCGTGCCAGGTGTATGAACAATTAGGATAGAGGATGCTGTTCGTTTCTCTCTTTTTTTTTTTTTCCCCCTTCTACAGGAGTTGCCGATCCAAAGGCCTGGCTCAGGAGTGATCCTGTGCCACCTGTACCATCAAGATCAAGATCAAGATCTGGCGCCAAGTTACTTGTGTGTTTTGTTGTCTGTGTCTGTTGGAGCGTCCGCGTGCTGCGTGGTGGTCAGTGGTCAGGTCACGCTGAGTGTGCGGCAGCTTGCGCCTGTGTCTGAGCTGGCCTGGGTCACCTGTGGTCACCTGTCCACTCTGTGTCTGGTGGAGGGAACAGACAAGACGTCAGCGTGGTGGTCAGTGGTCAGGTCACGCTGAGTGTGCGGCAGCTTGCGCCTGTGTCTGAGCTGGCCTGGGTCACCTGTGGTCACGTGCGGAGTGGCGGCGCCTCTCTGGGCTCACCTGAGGGCGTGCAGGTAATGGTGGGCGGGGAACAAGTAAATGTCGGGAGGTGAGTGACTAAGGTGGTGGTCACCGTCACTGTTGTTGTGGTTTGTTTGTTTGTTTGTTTGTTGATTTCTTTTATTCCCAAGACGTGGCGGCGCCGCCTGGCTGTCTGCTGGTGCTGCCTGCCTGTGGTCTGACCATTTTGTCGCGAGTGTTTGGGCGTTGTCCTTTCTGGGGATTTCCCGGCCCATACTGAGTGAGGTTAGGTTAGGTTAGGTTTTCTGGGCAAGATTTTCCCGTCACAGTGGTGGCAGCCACGCAGGACAAGACACACGGTAATTCTTAAGAAATACACCTCCACACATATCTTATTAATCTTTTCCCCTCTCCCCCAACAAGCTTGGGGCCACGTGGGGAATTGGGTTTGTTTTTGGAGGGGGACATAAAAGACCGATAAATGGACTGAAAATCTAGGGAAATTTCCCTAAAATAAAAAAAATTGTGGGTAAAATTTAAGTTTTAACCAATACTCCAGAATAATTATATACCTAACCTAACCGAACCTAACCGGGGGGGCTGCGCACCCCATGAACCCCCCCTGGACCCCCCTAAGGTTAAAGCGTCATTAAACATCATAGACTTAGTAGCATGGACAAAAGCACTCTGCGTGTAAACCAACGCACGAACGCACGCAGTGTAACTTCAGCACGGACAGGTAAGCAGGACGGATCTCGGGAATACTGGAGAAACTTTAACATTGTATTGTAACCTTAACATCAACGAGCGATCAGTAAAACCTTTACAGACTTGTAGCTATACTACTTACACTTCTTGAAAGCACACCTTATTGAAAATAATCTTGGGTGCGTTGTTCTTAAGATTTTCCAGACACACACCGTCAGTAAGGTTAGTTTGGTCTCCTGGACAAAATTTTCCCGTCACAGTGGTGGCAGCCACGCAGGACAAGACACACACACCGTCAGTTAGTGTTTTCTGCTTTCTTGTTTTATTTTTGTTATTTTGTTAATTTGTTTAATATTGTTTTATTTGTTTGTCTTGCAGGAGAACAGACGCGGTGAAAGAGCAAGGCCAGACTGGCAAGTCCTCCTGTCCATTGTGCCCCAGAGCCTCTCAGATCAGTGGCTGGCAAGTCCTCCCATCCTCTCTGCCCCAGAGCCTCTCAGGTCAGTGGCTGGCAAGTCCTCCCATCCTCTCTGCCCCAGATCCCCTCAGGTCAGTGGCTGGCAAGTCCTCCCATCCTCTCTGCCCCAGAGCCCCTCAGGTCAGTGGCTGGGGACTCAGAACACTGCACCACTGTTGGCAACACTTGTGTCATTGTCACAAGTTTCCACCAACTAAAAGTGATTATCTTACTCTTTGCAACAAGGCAGTTTTTTCTTTCTTTCTTTCTTTATTTATTTATTAATTAATTAATTAATTTATTTATTTATTTGGATAACCTGAAGATCCACCAGCCCAGTCTTACCACCTGAAGATCCACCAGCCCAGTCCTTTCTGGCCGTTCTATTGCTGCTGTGGTAGACGGTCACTGTTCTTCTCCTAGATCTATTAACAGTGGTGTTCCTCAGGGTTCTGTCCTGTCACCCACTCTCTTCCTATTATTCATCAATGATCTTTTAAACCAAACTTCTTGTCCTATCCACTCCAATGCTGATGATACCACCCTGCACTTTTCCACGTCTTTTTCTAGACTTCCAACCCTTCAGGAAGTAAACAGTTCATGCAGGGAAGTCACAGACTTCTGATCTCTTTAAAATTCCAGATTAGGGCAGAGCAAACTTGGTATTGTTCAATGCCACAAAAACTCAATTCCTCCATCTATCAACTCGACACAACCTTCCAGACAACTATCCCCTCTTCTTCAATGACACTCAACTGTCCCCCTCTTCTACACTGAACATCCTCGGTCTGTCCTTTACTTATAATCTGAACTGGAAACTTCACATCTCATCTCTAACAAAAACAGCTTCTAGGAAGTCAGATGTTCTGAGATGTCTCCGCCAGTTTTTCTCACCCCCCCCCCCCCCCCCCCGGCTGCTAACTTTGTACAGGGGCCTTATCCGTCCATGTATGGAGTATGCTTCACATGTCTGGGGGGGTTCCACTCATACCATTCTTCTAGACAGGTTGGAATCAAAAGCTTTTTGTCTCATCAACTCCTCTCCTCTAATTGACTGTCTTCAGCCTTTCTCTCATCGCCGCAGTGTTGCATCTCGTGCTGTCTTTTACAGCTATTTTCATGCTAACTGCTCTTCTGATCTTGCTAACTGCATGCTTCCCCTCCTCCCACAGCCTTGCTGCTCAACACTTTCTTCTTTCTCTCACCACTATTCTGTGCACCTCTCTAATGCAAGAGTTAACCAGTATTCTCAATCATTCATCCCTTTTCTCTGGTAATACTGGAGCTCCCTTCCTGCTTCTGTATTTCCACCTTCGTATGACTTGAATTCCTTCAAGAGGGAGGCTTCAACACACTTATCCTTATCTCTCTCTCTCTCTCTCTCTCTCTCTCTCTCTCTCTCTCTCTCTCTCTCTCTCTCTCTCTCTCTCTCTCTCTCTCTCTCTCTCTCTCTCTCTCTCTCTCTCTCTCTCTCTCTCTCTCTCTCTCTCAGACAGGCAGGAAGCCCCTCGCCGCCTGTGTGGTGACGGCCTCCTCTGTTACAGGTGCAAGGTCAGTGTGCATCCTTGGTGCAGCCCCAGGGTTCCTGCAGGACCAGCCACGGCCAGGAGCAGCATTGCAATGGAGCGTGCAAGGCCAGGCAGCAGCAGCAGCAGCAGCAGCAGTAGTAGTAACAGCCTGGAGCAGCAGGTGACCCAAGGCGGGAGGACCTACACTTGTGACCACTGTGGCAAAGTGTGCTCCACCAAGGCTGCCATTGCCAGACACGTCCTCTCCCATGCCAGCAAGACAAGGCTGAGAGGCAGGAGTGGCCCCGCTGAACACACTGCCACCCACACTGGTGGCAGGAACCACAAGTGTGACCTCTGCAGGAAGACATTTGTCCGGAAGAGTCATCTTGCATCACACATCCTCACCCACACTGGGGAGAGACAGTTCCAATGCCTGGAGTGTGGGAAAAGATTTATCCAGAAAGGTGATCTTGACAGACACATCCTCACCCACACTGGGGAGAGAAAGTTCCAGTGCCTGGAGTGTGGGAAAAGATTTACCCAGAAGGGTTCCCTTAACACACACATCCTCACCCACACTGGGGAGAGAAAGTTCCAGTGCCTGGAGTGTGGGAAAAGATTTACCCGGAAGGGTTCCCTTAACAGACACATCCTCACCCACACTGGGGAGAGAAAGTTCCAGTGCTTGGAGTGTGGGAAAAGATTTACCCGGAAGGGTTCCCTTAACACACACATCCTCAACCACACTGGGGAGAGAAAGTTCCAGTGCCTGGAGTGTGGGAAAAAATTTACCCAGAAAAGTGATCTTAACACACACATCCTCATCCACACTGGGGAGAGAAAGTTCCAGTGCCTGGAGTGTGGGAAAAGATTTACCCAGGAGAGTCATCTTAACACACACATCCTTACCCACACTGGGGAGAGAAAGTTCCAGTGCCTGGAGTGTGGGAAAAGATTTACCCAGAAGGGTTCCCTTAACACACACATCCTCACCCACACTGGGGAGAGAAAGTTCCAGTGCCTGGAGTGTGGGAAAAGATTTACCCGGAAGGGTTCCCTTAACAGACACATCCTCACCCACACTGGGGAGAGAAAGTTCCAGTGCTTGGAGTGTGGGAAAAGATTTACCCGGAAGGGTTCCCTTAACACACACATCCTCAACCACACTGGGGAGAGAAAGTTCCAGTGCCTGGAGTGTGGGAAAAAATTTACCCAGAAAAGTGATCTTAACACACACATCCTCATCCACACTGGGGAGAGAAAGTTCCAGTGCCTGGAGTGTGGGAAAAGATTTACCCGGAAGGTTTCCCTTAACACACACATCCTCACCCACAATGGGGAGAGAAAGTTCCAGTGCCTGGAGTGTGGGAAAAGATTTACCCGGAAGGGTTCCCTTAACACACACATCCTCACCCACACTGGGGAGAGAAAGTTCCAGTGCCTGGAGTGTGGGAAAAGATTTATCCAGAAAGGTGATCTTGACAGACACATCCTCACCCACACTGGGGAGAGAAAGTTCCAGTGCCTGGAGTGTGGGAAAAGATTTATCCAGAAGGGTTCCCTTAACACACACATCCTCACCCACACTGGGGAGAGAAAGTTCCAGTGCCTGGAGTGTGGGAAAAGATTTACTCGGAAGGGTTCCCTTAACAGACACATCCTCACCCACACTGGGGAGAGAAAGTTCCAGTGCCTGGAGTGTGGGAAAAGATTTACCCGGAAGGGTTCCCTTAACACACACATCCTCAACCACACTGGGGAGAGAAAGTTCCAGTGCCTGGAGTGTGGGAAAAGATTTACCCAGAAGTGTACTCTTGACAGTCACATCCTCACCCACACTGGGGAGAGAAAGTTCCAGTGCCTGGAGTGTGGGAAAAGATTTACCCAGAAAGGTACTCTTGACAGACACATCCTTACCCACACTGGAAAGAAGAAGAGAAAACAGCCAAAATCATAGCTGTTGCAGTCCCCGGTGACTCCGGCCTCAGTAGAGCTGAAAGGCACAAAACTACAAAATATCACGACCTAAAAAGTGACCTGGGAACAACATGGTCGCCGATGGACACCGGTATAATACCAGTGGTGGTGTGGGCGACAGGGCTAATGAAGAAAACCTTGAGAGCTGCCTGGAGGCAATCCCCGGTCGCCCAAGTGCCCACGAAGTACACACAGCTGCGGTCAAGGGAACGGTCGCCACGCTGAACAGACCCCTCGGATGCAATGCCGGCGCTGCTGAGGGTGTGACCGCTAACACCAGGCTTGGAGCCCATTGCACTCACCAGACAACAAAACAGGAAAGTGCAGAAAACGGGGAGAGAATGTTCCCGTGCCTGCAGTGTGGGAAAAGATTTACCCACAAAGGTAATCTTAACACACACATCCTCACCCACACTGGGGCTTGTACAAACTCAGTGCACCCTGAGTGTAGGAAGACAGAAGGAAGCAGAAACAGAAGGATCTGCTCTGAACCACCCTGGAGAGAGAAACTGCAGCAGAGGATCACCCATCAAAGAGAAGAAATCTGGCAGATAACAAGCTTCCTGCAAGACCAAAACGACACAAGGAGCCTCCTCAAGAAAACAGACAGAATGACAGGAAGGCGCAGCGCAAGCAACGGCCGGCCGGGCGGAAGACCGGCAGGGGCCGAGCCCCAGCCGAAGCCTTGCCACCACAAATGAGGACAAAGACAAGAAAATAAAGGCCAGAAAGATGAAGAAGCAGCTTGCAGAAAAGCCAGGGGTGGTGTGCAGGCACATGGCAAAGACCTCAACAGAAGTACAAGACACACCCGAGAAAGAAGTGGCCGAGGGATGCTGCAGGCCACTGCTGGAAGACCCCACGCAGCATCAGGCAGCCCCGGGGATACAGACCACCACGGTTAAACACACAAGTAAACAACAACAATGCCAGCTGTTCAACTTACACAGGAAGGTCTGCTGAGAAAGAGAGTGAGTCAGTGCAGCAAGTTTGAGGCTCCAGGTGTAGACAAAGCCCCAAGTTTTGGGTCAGAAAGATTACACGAGTGCACCGTTCCGTGCACTCGTTTGTACCAGACTACAGAAAGGAAAAGAGGAGCCCCCACAATGGCTGGCCACTGGAAACACCAGCCTGCCACCAAACGCCAGCCAGACACAGAGCCATTCGCTGCTTGTTAACAACACGCAGGTGGCCGACAGAGACACCGGTGTGGAGTTTGGTCTGGTGGAGTGCTCCACATGCACCGGCAGGACTGGCAAGAAGGTAGCACCAGAAACACACACACTGGTGAACAGGACTGCATTCAACACCTTGCCATTCAACACCTTGCTTAACACTCCACATGCAAGTGTTTGGGAACACAAGAGAATGCCACACTACAACACAAAAAATGAGAAAAACAATCAAGAAAGAATTACCAAAACACCTTGAAAAAGATTCGCAGGTCAGAACTAACACCAAAAAAACAAGACTACTGCCACAAACCAGCTGGCAGTACCAGTAGTGACTTGTGGGTGTGGTGTGGTGTGGTGACTGGCCACAAGACTACTGCCACAAACCAGCTGGCAGTACCAGTAGTGACTTGTGGGTGTGGTGTGGTGTGGTGACTGGCCACAAGACTACTGCCACAAACCAGCTGGCAGTACCAGTAGTGACTTGTGGGTGTGGTGTGGTGTGGTGACTGGCCAAAAGGTTTATTCTGAAATGTAATCTTGACAAACATCCTCACCCACACTGTGGTAAGGAAGTACAGGTGTGGTGTTTGTGGCAGTGTTTCTGTAGGAAGAGTGGTGTTGCCAGACACATCCAAACACTCCTGTGGGGGTGAGGTGTTGTGGATGTGCTGGTGGTGTGTGAGGGACTTGGAGTGACTAGTGTTTGTGTGTTGTTACTTTGTACTCAAGTGTTGGAATAAACTTTTGTTGCTAGAATGCTGAGTTATGTAATCAGCCACCTGTTTTACAGTTTCATAACCTCAGGAGCCCTGCTAATGCAAACTTGAAAAAATAATGGCTGTTTTGATCCATGCAGGCATCACAGACACTGTTTTGGATTTAGTTCAGACACTGGTCCACCCCACATGGAGCCCTAAATGTGTGAGTGTGGATATCGACAAGCTGCCTCTGCCAAAACATTCCTATTCCCTTCGTGTGTTACAAGATTTGTTTATGACCAAGTTGTCCAGGTACCTTCAAGTGTGGTCTGCCCGTGTCTTCTGTGGCATATCTGTTGATGGCAGCAAATCAAGCTGTGGTTTGTTGATTGGTGATTGTGTCCCCCAGTCATAGACACCGTGATGTCCAGAAGGCTCCCCACTCACCTGTTCTCCTCCAGGGCAGAACTGTATGGCATACTTGAGGCTTGAACACTGAGCCTCTTCGCTCAAGGATGTCTGCTTTGTTGACAGTCAGGCTGCCTTACTTGGTCTTCTCTCTCCTGCAGCTACAGACTGATACTGTAAACAAGTGTCTTGGTATCATTCACACTTTAGAAGAGACTGGTGCCAGGGTCCACTTTACATGGTGCCTTCCCATGTAGGCATCCTTTTTAATGCAAAGACTGACTGCTTGGCTCAGCTTGCCCTTCAGGATGAGGCAGTGGACCCTGGCATTGAGTACACTCTGCTATGGTAGCATAGCATTAAGGACCATGTAAGTAGCATCACTGGTGATTTAGCACAGTGCAGTCCTAGCTGCCTTTATTATGTTGGTGTCTCAGAGGACAGCAGTCACACCTTTGGGAACTACAGTACATCTCAGAATGTTGTGGTGATGCACCGTAGGCTAGGCTGTAAATATTACTGGTCGGTCAGTAACCCCTGCAGTGTGCTGTACGTTGTGTGCAGCTCCTGGAGGACACGCGCTGCATCACCATGTTACAGAGACTGTCCCTGCATTGAAAAGTGTAGTCCCCCAGCACTTTTTGACCTGCAGCAGCTTATCTGCCAGCTACTAAACATGGACGCTCTTGAGGCTATACCTCAGGAATACCCAAATTTTGCTCCCAGATGATGCAGTGTGTGTGTGTGTGTGTGTGTGTGTGTGTGTGTGTGTGTGTCTGTGTATACTTTCATGGCACTCTGTGCATCCTTCTCCCTGCCCTGCTGGCTGTAATTCCCTTCATTAGTGTGTGGCTGTGCAGATGTACCACTGCTACCTTCCCTAATTATACAGATCTCTATTTGGCTGTGAATAAATGTATCTCCTTTATATACAATGCTTATGTGCATACATACATGTATACTCTGTATATAGGTATATATTTCTATTCATCAGCATTATCAATCAGTGTGCTATTTTTCAATGTTATGTACCTCTCTCTCTCTCTCTCTCTCTCTCTCTCTCTCTCTCTCTCTCTCTCTCTCTCTCTCTCTCTCTCTCTCTCTCTCTCTCTCTCTCTCTCTCTCTCTCTCTCTCTCTCTCTCTCTCTCTCTCTCTCTCTCTCTCATATATATATATATATATATATATATATATATATATATATATATATATATATATATATATATATATATATATATATATATATATATATATATATATATATATATATATGATAAGGGGAGGCCGGCAGGATCTGACCTCTTCCTTTGTTGTATATATTACTACAACAATAAAGTCATTAATCAATCAGTCAATCTCTTTTTTTTTTTTTTTTTATGCAGGAAGGACACTGGCCAAGGGCAACAAAAATCTAATAAAAAATATGCCCACCGAAATGGCAGTCCCATAAAAGGGTCAAACTAGTGGTCAAAAATTGATGAATAAGTGTCTTGAAACCTCCCTCTTGAAGGAATTCAAGTCATAGGAAGGTAGAAATACAGAAGCAGGCAGGGAGTTCCAGAGTTTACCAGAGAAAGGGATGAATGATTGAGAATACTGGTTAACTCTTGCGTTAGAGAGGTGGACAGAATAGGGGTGAGAGAAAGAAGAAAGTCTTGTGCAGTGAGGCCGTGGAAGGAGGCGAGGCATGCAGTTAGCAAGATCAAAAGAGCAGTTAGCATGAAAATAGCGGTAAAAGACAACTAGATATGCAACATTGCGGCAGCGAGAGAGAGGCTGAAGACAGTCAGTTAGAGGAGAGGAGTTGATGAGACGAAAAGCTTTTGATTCCACCCTGTCTAGTAGAGCAGTATATGTGGAACCCCCCCCCAAGACATGTGAAGCATACTTCATACATGGACGGATAAGGCCCTTGTACAGAGTTAGCAGCTGGGGGGTGAGAAAAACTGGCGGAGACGTCTCAGAATGCCTAACTTCATAGAAGCTGTTTTAGCTAGAGATGAGATGTGAAGTTTCCAGTTCAGATTATAAGTAAAGGACAGACCGAGGATGTTCAGTGTAGAAGAGGGGGACAGTTGAGTGTCATTGAAGAAGAGGGGATAGTTGTCTGGAGGGTTGTGTCGAGTTAATAGATGGAGGAATTGAGTTTATGAGGCATTGAACAATACCAAGTTTGCTCTGCCCCAATCAGAAATTTTAGAAAGATCAGAAGTCAAGCGTTCTGCGGCTTCCCTGCATGATATGTTTACCTCCTGAAGGGTTGGACGTCTATGGAAAGACGTGGAAAAGTGCAGGGTGGTATCATCAGCGTAGGAGTGGATAGGACAAGAAGTTTGGTTTAGAAGATCATTAATGAATAATAATAAGAGAGTGGGTGACAGGACAGAACCCTGAGGAACACCACTGTTAATAGATATAGGAGAAGAACAGTGACCGTCTACCACAGCAGCAATAGAATGGTCAGAAAGGAAACTTGAGATGAAGTTACAGAGAGAAGGATAGAAACCGTAGGAAGGTAGTTTGGAAATCAAAGCTTTGTGCCAGACTCTATCAAAAGCTTTTGATATGTCCAAGGCAACAGCAAAAGTTTCACCAAAATCTCTAAAAGAGGATGACCAAGACTCAGTAAGGAAAGCCAGAAGATCACCAGTAGAGCGGCCTTGATGGAACCCATACTGGCGATCAAATAGAAGGTTGTGAAGTGATAGATGTTTAAGAATCTTCCTGTTGAGGACAGATTAAAAAACTTTAGATAGGCAGGAAATTAAAGCAATAGGACGGTAGTTTGAGGGATTAGAACGGTCACCCTTTTTAGGAACAGGTTGAATGTAGGCAAACTTCCAGCAAGAAGGAAAGGTAGATGTTGACAGACAGAGCTGAAAGAGTTTTTTTTTTTTTTTTTTTTTTTTTTTTTTATGTAGGAAGGATACTGGCCAAGGGCAACAAAAATCTAATAAAAAAAAATGCCCACTGAAATGCCAGTCCCTAAAAGGGTCAAAGCAGTGGTCAAAAATTGGTGGATAAGTGTCTTGAAACCTCCCTCTTGAAGGAATTCAAGTCATAGGAAGGTGGAAATACAGAAGCAGGCAAGGAGTTCCAGAGTTTACCAGAGAAAGGGATGAATGATTGAGAATACTGGTTAACTCTTGCGTTAGAGAGGTGGACAGAATAGGAGTGAGAGAAAGAAGAAAGTCTTGTGCAGCGAGGCCGCGGAAGGAGGGGAGGCATGCAGTTAGCAAGATCAGAAGAGCAGTTAGCATGAAAATAGCGGTAGAAGACAGCTAGAGATGCAACATTGCGGCGGTGAGAGAGAGGCTGAAGACAGTCAGTTAGAGGAGAGGAGTTGATGAGACGAAAAGCTTTTGATTCCACCCTGTCTAGAACAGCAGTATGAGTGGAACCCCCCCAGACATGTGAAGCATACTCCATACATGGACGGATAAGGCCCTTGTACAGAGTTAGCAGCTGCGGGGGTGAGAAAAACTGGCGGAGACGTCTCAGAACACCTAACTTCATGGAAGCTGTTTTAGCTAGAGATGAGATGTGAAGTTTCCAGTTCAGATTATAAGTAAAGGACAGACCGAGGATGTTCAGTGTAGAAGAGGGGGATAGTTGAGTGTCATTGAAGAAGAGGGGATAGTTGTCTGGAAGATTGTGTCGAGTTGATAGATGGAGGAATTGAGTTTTTGAGGCATTGAACAATACCAAGTTTGCTCTGCCCCAATCAGAAATTTTAGAAAGATCAGAAGTCAGGCGTTCTGTGGCTTCCCTGCGTGATATGTTTACCTCCTGAAGGGTTGGATGTCTATGAAAAGACGTGGAAAAGTGCAGGGTGGTATCATCAGCATAGGAGTGGATAGGACAAGAAGTTTGTTTTAGAAGATCATTAATGAATAATAAGAAGAGAGTGGGTGACAGGACAGAACCCTGAGGAACACCACTGTTAATAGATTTAGGAGAAGAACAGTGACCGTCTACCACAGCAGCAATAGAACGGTCAGAAAGGAAACTTGAGATGAAGTTACAGAGAGAAGGATAGAAACCGTAGGAGGGTAGTTTGGAAATCAAAGCTTTGTGCCAGACTCTATCAAAGGCTTTTGATATGTCCAAGGCAACAGCAAAAGTTTCACCAAAGTCTCTAAAAGAGGATGACCAAGACTCAGTAAGGAAAGCCAGAAGATCACCAGTCGAGCGGCCTTGACGGAACCCATACTGGCGATCAGATAGAAGGTTGTGAAGTGATAGATGTTTAAGAATCTTCCTGTTGAGGATAGATTCAAAAACTTTAGATAAGCAGGAAATTAAAGCAATAGGACGGTAGTTTGAGGGATTAGAGCGGTCACCCTTTTTAGGAACAGGTTGAATGTAGGCAAACTTCCAGCAAGAAGGAAAGGTAGATGTTGACAGACAGAGCTGAAAGAGTTTGACTAGGCAAGGTGCAAGCACGGAGGCACAGTTTCGGAGAACAATAGGAGGGACCCCATCAGGTCCATAAGCCTTCTGAGGGTTTAGGCCAGCGAGGGCATGGAAAACATCATTACGAAGAATTTTAATACGAGGCATGAAGTAGTCAGAGGGTGGAGGAGAGGGAGGAACAAGCCCAGAATCGTCCAAGGTAGAGTTTTTAGCAAAGGTTTGAGCAAAGAGTTCAGCTTTAGAAATAGATGTGATAGCAGTGGTGCCATCTGGTTGAAGTAGAGGAGGGAAAGAAGAAGAAGCAAAGTTATTGGAGATATTTTTGGCTAGATGCCAGAAATCACGAGGGGAGTTAGATCTTGAAAGGTTTTGACATTTTCTGTTAATGAAGGAGTTTTTGGCTAGTTGGAGAACAGACTTGGCATGGTTCCGGGCAGAAATATAAAGTGCATGAGATTCTGGTGAAGGAAGGCTTAAGTACCTTTTGTGGGCCACCTCTCTATCATGTATAGCACGAGAACAAGCTGTGTTAAACCAAGGTTTAGAAGGTTTAGGACGAGAAAAAGAGTGAGGAATGTACGCCTCCATGCCAGACACTATCACCTCTGTTATGCGCTCAGCACACAAAGACGGGTCTCTGACACGGAAGCAGTAGTCATTCCAAGGAAAATCAGCAAAATACCGCCTCAGGTCCCCCCAACTAGCAGAGGCAAAACGCCAGAGGCACCTTCGCTTAGGGGGATCCTGAGGAGGGATTGGAGTGATAGGACAAGATACAGATATGAGATTGTGATCGGAGGAGCCCAACGGAGAAGAAAGGGTGACAGCATAAGCAGAAGGATTAGAGGTCAGGAAAAGGTCAAGAATGTTGGGCGTATCTCCAAGACGGTCAGGAATACGAGTAGGGTGTTGCACCAATTGCTCTAGGTCATGGAGGATAGCAAAGTTGTAGGCTAGTTCACCAGGATGGTCAGTGAAGGGAGAGGAAAGCCAAAGCTGGTGGTGAACATTGAAGTCTCCAAGAATGGAGATCTCTGCAAAAGGGAAGAGGGTCAGAATGTGCTCCACTTTGGAAGTTAAGTAGTCAAAGAATTTCTTATAGTCAGAGGAGTTAGGAGAGAGGTATACAGCACAGATAAATTTAGTATGAGAATGACTCTGTAGTCGTAGCCAGATGGTGGAAAACTCGGAAGATTCAAGAGCGTGGGCACGAGAGCAGGTTAAGTCATTGCGCACATAAACGCAGCATCCAGCTTTGGATCGAAAATGAGGATAGAGAAAGTAGGAGGGAACAGAAAAGGGGCTACTGTCAGTTGCCTCAGACACCTGAGTTTCAGTGAGGAAAAGAAGATGAGGTTTAGAAGAGGAGAGGTGGTGTTCTACAGATTGAAAATTAGATCTTAGACCGCGAATGTTGCAGAAGTTAATGAAGAAAAAGTTGAGGGGGGTGTCAAGACACTTAGGGTCGTCGACGGAAAGGCAGTCCGACCTGGGGACATTTATGGTCCCCTCCCCAGATGGGGACTCCGAGGCTGGTGTAGGAGTCGCCATGATTTTAAAATTTTTGGAGTGAAGGGTGTGTGTGTTATTAGGTGCTTGTAGTTTTGTGTGGAGGAAGAGAGTTGTCTTTAGAGGGCAGGCTGTGACTACCCCCTTGTGTTGTGAGACACAAAGGGAAACGTTCAGTGAGGTCACAGCTGGGTTTAATGATAAGTTCACAGCACCCCCTGAACAGTGCTTTAGACCTCACTGGGAGTAATTATCGTTTCGGCAGGTGTCTACTGCCTCCTCCTATAGTTAGACTAGGGAAGGTGCAAGCACGGAGGCACAGTTTCGGAGAACAGTAGGAGGAACCCCATCAGGTCCATAAGCCTTCCGAGGGTTTAGGCCAGCGAGGGCATGGAAAACATCATTGCGAAGAATTTTAATACGTGGCATGAAGTAGTCAGAGGGTGGAGGAGAGGGAGGAACAAGCCCAGAATCGTCCAAGGTAAAGTTTTTAGCAAAGGTTTGAGCAAAGAGTTCAGCTTTAGAAATAGATGTGATAGCAGTGGTGCCATCTGGTTGAAATAGAGGAGGGAAAGAAGAAGCAAAGTTATTGGAGATATTTTTGGCTAGATGCCAGAAATCACGAGGGGAGTTAGATCTTGAAAGGTTTTGACATTTTCTGTTAATGAAGGAGTTTTTGGCTAGTTGGAGAACAGACTTGGCATGGTTCCGGGCAGAAATATAAAGTGGATGAGATTCTGGTGATGGAAGGCTTAAGTACCTTTTGTGGGCCACCTCTCTATCATGTATAGCACGAGAACAAGCTGTGTTAAACCAAGGTTTAGAAGGTTTAGGACAAGAAAAAGAGTGAGGAATGTACGCCTCCATGCCAGACACTATCACTTCTGTTATGCACTCAGCACACAAAGACGGGTCTCTGACACGGAAGCAGTAGTCATTCCAAGGAAAATCAGCAAAATACTTACTCAGGTCCCGCCAACTAGCAGAGGCAAAACGCCAGAGGCACCTTGGCTTAGGGGGATCCTGAGGAGGGATTGGAGCGATAGGACAAGATAAAGATATGAGATTGTGATCGGAGGAGCCCAACGGAGAAGAAAGGGTGACAGCATAAGCAGAAGGATTAGAGGTCAGGAAAAGGTCAAGAATGTTGGGCGTATCTCCAAGACGGTCAGGAATACGAGTAGGGTGTTGCACCAATTGCTCTAGGTCATGAAGGATAGCAAAGTTGTAGGCTAGTTCACCAGGATGGTCAGTGAAGGGAGAGGAAAGACAAAGCTGGTGGTGAACATTGAAGTCTCCAAGAATGGAGATCTCTGCGAAAAGGAAGAGGGTCAGAATGTGCTCCACTTTGGAAGTTAAGTAGTCAAAGAATTTCTTTTAGTCAGAGGAGTTAGGAGAGAGGTATACAGAACAGATAAATTTAGTATGAGAGTGACCCTGTAGTCGTAGCCAGATGGTGGAAAACTCGGAAGATTCAAGAGCGTGGGCACGAGAGCAGGTTAAGTCATTGCGCACATAAACGCAGCATCCAGCTTTGGATCGAAAATGAGGATAGAGAAAGTAGGAGGGAACAGAAAAGGGGCTACTGTCAGTTGCCTCAGACACCTGAGTTTCAGTGGGGAAAAGAAGATGAGGTTTAGAAGAGGAGAGGTGGTGTTCTTCAGATTGAAAATTAGATCTTAGACCGCGAATGTTGCAGAAGTTAATGAAGAAAAAGTTGATGGGGGTGTCAAGACACTTAGGGTCGTCGACAGAAAGGCAGTCCGACCTGAGGACATTTATGGTCCCCTCCCCAGATGGGGACTCCGAGGCTGGTGTAGGAGTCGCCATGATGATTTTGAAATTTTTGAGTGAAGGGTGTGTGTTATTAGGTGCTTGTAATTTTGTGTGGAGGAAAGGAGTTGTCTTAAAGGACAGGCTGTGACTGCCCCCTTGTGTTGTGAGACACAAAGGGAAACGTTCAGTGAGGTCACAGCTGGATTTAATGATAAGTTCACAGCACCCCCTGAACAGCTGCGAGTAATTATCGTTTCGGCATGTGTCTACTGCCTCCTGCAACAGTAAATCACTTTTACGTCGAGCGACAGCCATTGCGTGTGTGTGTGTGTGTGTGTTTCCTCTCCACCCTGACTTACCCTAAGCAGGACTAAAGATCAAGGAAACTTAAGAGAGATGTTTGTCTTTAGTTTCCTTGTTAAAGATCATTCGAAATTCCTTGCATCTACATTTACACAACTTGCCCACGCTGGGACTGAGCACTTTATTATGCCTACCTTTAAAATTACAGTGAATAATCATCTGCATAAAAAGACTGGTAGACAGCCCATAAGCACAGGCATGAACTTAAATCTACAATATTCTAAATACACATTTAAAAAAAAATAAATACATTTTAAAATTCGAAGAAAATATATAAATAAATAGAAATAACTTTTCATACATTGAATTTCCTCTCGCCGTTTTCTTCCCTACAGGAGTTGCCAATGCAAAGAGTTACCTATAATATAAAGATCAAAGGAAAAAGAAAAACAGGAAAGCAGAAATAATAGGATATAATCGGGGAAGTATTGTGTAGCAATAACACAATAGACAACATTAACTATACACAATTTTTGGAAAATAAGGGTAAAGAGAATAAAAGAAATGAAAAATAATAACAGAAACCAATAGAAAAGTAATATGTAGTAAGTTAAAGGCCCAGACAGCAAAAACCTAGTCAGGAAGAGCCGTTGAAAAGGCCACTGTTCTCCCGGAGCCGAACCACAAGTTTGCTGGAAGTGGCAGCGCCGAAGTGGAGACTGGGCTGATGCTATGGCTGGCTCGCTGCTTTAATATTTCCACCGTTTTCTGCATTGATTCCCCGCGTAGTGAAGAAGAGAAGCAAGGTACGGGGGAATACTCGTCCAGCTATTGAGGAGTGGCGGGGGGAGGTGAAATAAGAGAAAAACTGGCCAGGGTCTTGCTGAATACCTGTTCCTGTCAGGTGTGTGTTAAGTGCAGGCTGTCCATCACGGTATATTGAGGGTATGAGCTTGTTGATGTGGTGGAGAGGGAGAGGGAGCGTGTGTTAGTGCTGAATCAATAGGTGGGTTGAAATTATTATGTATTTGGACAGGGTTGACAGATGGAAATAAGCTTGGTGTAGGACTGGTGGCTTCTGCACCAACCCTCGTGTTCTCGTGTCTTCAGATACCCATCACTAACAGTCTGTCTGTCTGTCTGTGGCTTTGTCAGGGATTAGTGAAATAACCTGACACGCAAATTTCCAAGCATCTTAAAAGTTAAAAGACATGCAAAAATCGTGGTTCTTTTTTTTTTTTTTTGTGTGTGTGTGATCTAGATCGTGAAAGAATTAGCTGTGATATTAATTACCTGAACTGATCTGACACCAACCTGACCTAACCTAACCTTACCCAACCAAACCTACAAATTGCCTGACTGTGCCTCATTCCTGGACAAAGTGGTGGTGCTGTTGTAATGAAGATAGTGAAAGAATTAACTGCCAAGTAAATGAACCGAACCTATAAACTTAACCTAACTTCACCCAGCCAGACCTACAAACTGTCTCATTATTCCTTGACAAAATGATTGTGTTTCTCTCTCTCTCTCTCTCTCTCTCTCTCTCTCTCTCTCTCTCTCTCTCTCTCTCTCTCTCTCTCTCTCTCTCTCTCTCGAATTATGATCAAGACAGTGAAAAATAATTAAACTGTGAAATTAATGAGCTGAATTAATATAAATGTAATCTAATGTATACATTTCCAGACAGTGGCTACTTATTTTTCCCCCCGGTCTTCCCTGCCTCCCATTTCTTTCTTTTTTTCATCAAGTCAGTGAAAAAAAAAAAATGAAAATCTAACCTAACAAATTTACAAGGTGGCTTCTTATCTCTGGGCCAAAATATTATAATTATTATTTTTTATTATTATATTATTCTTTTTTCCAAGTTCTGATGAAGATAGTGAAAGAAACAGCGGGAAAGTGAATGAACTGAATGAGTGTGAGTCTCAGCTGTCTGTTGGGTGGAAGCACTGATGTTAGTTAAAGCTAATGTTTCTCAGTCTCATGCCGAAAAAGATATTGCTACATTTTATTGGCTTTCACTGTGGTTCTGCAATGGTGAGTGTTTTCGCTGTTATATTTAGTGTGATGTGAAGGACTAACAGTAAAAATAACCCAATTTACTGATAAGAAGATATACGTAATACATTTAACCATTTGATTGTGAGCGGCAACACTGACAACCTCATCTGACGCCATCACTCACACACACACACACACACACACACACACACACACACACACACACACACACACACACACACACACACACACACACACACACACACACACACACACACACACACACACACACACACACACAGAAATCCCTGCCAGTTTTGAGGTGTCAGACCATAATACCATTTTTGTGTGCCTTGTGGCTGACCCGCGGAGATGGAAGAGGGTTTGGGCCATACAGCGCTACACTTCACTCAGTTCCCTTCCAGTCAGGCTTGGCTCGGCATGTTATTAATGCACTCATTAGTACGAATCTTTTGTTTTGTTTGCGTGAATCTCATTGTATTTTTTCATTTTGTTTGTGAGTCTTTTCATTTTGTTTGCATGAGTGTGAGTGAGTCTCCTAATGGATGTGGCTGTGTTGCCCTCCCAGGCTGTGTTGAGGTGAGGTGAGGTGCTAGATGACCCTGCTGCTGCTCGGCCGGCTCCTGGTGGCTCCCGGCCGTGTCTTTCTGCCTAGCACCACCACCACCGCCACCACTGCTGCCACCGCCACCGCCACACGCCTGGCAGCGCTCACCAGACGCACCATGGCTCAGGCAAGGTGTGTGTTTATATAGTTTTCAATTTTATTTTTATAGGATTAAGTGAAGAGTTTGTTTGTAATGTCTCATCCTTTATTTATTCATTCAGTTTTCCATATAAGAGGGCAACAAAAACTTGGAATAAAAAAGGAAAAAGGCTCGCTTAAATGCCAGTTCCCACAGCAGTGCCAAAAGAATGATTAAATAATGGAAGACAAGTGTGTTGAAGCCTCCCTCCTGAAAGAGTTCAAGTCACAGGCAGGAGGAAAAACAGAAGCAGGCAGGAAGTTCAAGAGTTCACCAGAGAAAGGAATGAATGATTGAGAGTACAGGTTAACTCTTGCATTAGAGAGGTGGACAGAATAGCGGTGAGAGAAAGAAGAGTGTTGTGCAGCGAGGCCGTGGGAGGAGAGGAGGCAAGCAGTTAGCAAGATCTGAAGAACAGTTAGTGTAAAAATAGCGGTAGAACTTGTCACATTCCTCTTTAAAGCAATGAATGGTCCTTGCACATACAGCTTGGTCAGGCAGTGTTTTCTTTTGGCTTATGCTCTTTCAGGACGACTGTTTTTCCTCACATCTTTCTTCATTCTCCTCTTTTATACAGTTTATTATAGTGTCCTCTTAGTGTTAGTTGTTTTGTGTGTGTGTGTGTGATGCAATATGGTAACTTTTGTGGACTGTAGGTTAGGTTAGTGGTAGTTTAATGATATACTCTGCTACTTCAGATTTAGGGGACACTCTAGGTGTTGTGAATGTGTTGTGAATCTGTCTGTGTCTGTTTGTCCATTTGTGTGTGTGTGTGTGTGTTTCCATTAGTACATAAGCTATTGTAGATATTATATAAATCTATTGTACTTTTCTATGTATTTATATGTACATCCCAACACACACACACACACACACAGTCATGACCTCACCTCCTGTGCCTTCAGCGTACAGAGCGCTCGTCGGGTGGCGGTGACACAGATGACAGCCACAACAGACAAAGAGCGCAACTTCAACATATGTGCGGATTTAGTGGAGCGAGCAACACAGTGTGGAGCGCAGGTGAGTGTGGAACTATTAGGCATACAGGTGGCGTACAGGGGAGGTTGAGGCATACAGGTGGCATACAAGGGAGATTGAGGCATGCAGGTAAGTCTAGATTCAGATAAGTGTAGTATTTTAATTTTTTTTTTTTTTTTTTTTTTTTTTTTTTTGAGGGTAAAGAATTAGCAGTTTTCATTGTGACTTCTTGTTTGTTGTTGTTGTTTTTCTGTTTTTTTTTTGGGTAATCTTGGTTCAGATAGGTGTGGTATTTTGAAGGTTACTTTGAATTGTTTAACAGTTTAACAGGCTACAGTGGAAATTATTGGGATTTTTAAGGGTGTTTTCCTGGTTTCAGTGGTAGTTTAAGAAGGATCGCACCTCTTCCTTCTTCATCTTCTTTTTCTTGCTCTTTCTCCTCTTTTTCTTGTTCTTCATTCTTCATCTTCATCCTCCTCCTGTTCCTCTTTACCATCCTCCTCCTCTTAATCCTGCACCTCTTTTTCCTTCTCTCCCAATTCCCTCACATCTATCATATATTATCTTTTTCCCCTTTCTCCAACCACCACCACCACCACCACCACCACCACCTCACTCCTCCCCCACAGATGGTGTTTCTCCCTGAGGCGTGTGACTTCATAGCAGAGTCGAAGGAGGAGTCGGTGCAGCTGGCAGAGTCACTTTATGGCCCTCTGGTAGCCAAATACCGTAAGCTGGCCGCCTCCCTTAAGGTGTGGCTGTCCCTCGGTGGCCTACACGTCAAGGTGTGTGTGTGTGCGTGTGTGTGTTTTTTTTTGTTTTGTTTTTGTTTTTGTTTGTTTCTTGTTCTTGTTTATTTTATTTCTTTGTTTTTTTTTGTTAGTGTAATGTTATTTATTTGTTTTATTTGTTTTATGTAGGATTTAATTGTTTGTATTTGTATTTAATTTGTTTATATATTTTTTTTACAGTGATGATTGAATCTGTGTGTGTGTGTGTGTGTGTGTGTGTGTGTGTGTGTGTGTGTGTGTGTGTGTGTGTTTCCTTTTTTTTATTTAGTTAGTTTTATTTTTTGGGGGATTTATTTATTTGTTCATCTATCTACTTATGTTTATTTGCTTGTGTTCGTATTTCTTTCTTTATTCATTTATTTATTTACTTATGCATTTATTTCATTGTTTCCATTTCTTACAATATTGAGTTATGCTTGTGCGTGCGTGCGTACGTGCGTGCGTGCGTGCGTGCGTGCGTGCGTGCGTGCGTATCTACCTATTTGTCTATCTATTCACATGTATATTTGAATTTATTTTTCATTTCTTTTCTGGTCACCTGTGTTGTGTTAGAATGAGTGAAAATATTAATGGAATGATGATGATGATGATGAAGATTCTTAAATTGAAAGGATTATACATATTATTATCATTGTTGTTGTTATTATTGTTGTTGTTGTTAGTAGAAGCATCATTGAAGTGATACGCGGATTTTTAAGGGTGTTTTTACAGTTCTAGTGACAGATTAACAACATTTTTTACATCATAAACAGGAGAAACACTCTTGAGAACCTCCACTACTTTCCAAAGGCTGTAGTTGAAGTGACACACAGGTTTTTAAGGGTGTTTTTTACGGTTGTAGTGACAGATTAACATTTCTACTTTATTAACAGGAGAAACACTCTTGAGAACCCAGCTAATTATCTCTGTGGCCTTGGAAAACAGTCATGAAGAGAGAGAGCACAGCATTTCAGATCACCAACACACATGCCTTGTTGTTGCTCTACACCACCACCACCACCACCTTGGTTCCTCACATTGCCATCACACTGTGTCCCACCAACAGGAGGAGGGAGAAGACAAGATCAGCAACACCCACGTAGTGATTGATGACCGGGGGGAGCTGGCAGCCACTTACGTCAAGACCCACCTGTTTTAGTGTTCATATCCCGGAGAGGAACCTGCACCTGGAAGAGAAGACCTATGTGACCCCTGGCTCGGCAGTGCACCCCCCCCATTGCCACCCCTGTCGGCGAGGTGGCCCTGGCGATTGTATCCTTCTGTGTGTGTGTGTGTGTGTGTGTGTGTGTGTGTGTGTGTGTGTGTGTGTGTGTGTGTGTGTGTGTGTGTGGGGGGGCGGGGGGGAGCTAGGGAATGGCTTAGTTGTGAGGAGCAGGGGTGGACCAGTGTGTGCTGTGGGGCCTTGCTGTGTGTGTGTGTGGCCAGCTGCGGTGTGTCTAAGCTCCTGGGGTGTAGCAGAGTGGTCCATGAGATTGTCCCTTTTCCACCAGGGGCAGACAGGGCTATGACTAAATGTGTGGTGTGTGTGTGTGTGAGTGTGGTGCCTTGTCTGTGCTGCCCTGTGTGGGATTGCCAGCCTGGTATAGAGACAGACAGACAGACAAACTATTACTTACCCAGACACCCTCAGTCAGCCAGGCAGCCTCCTTAACCCGTCACAGTGCTATGACATGAGGTTCCCGGAGATGAGTCTAATGCAGCGATCCCTCGGCGCCCACATCCTTACCTTCCCCTCTGCCTTCACTGTCACCACCGGCCTGGCCCACTGGGAGCCCTTGCTACGAGTGAGAGCCATAGGTGAGAGGGAGAGTGAGACAGCGTGTGTTTTCCTTCAGGTACTTTTTATTTTCTCTTTGATTTCCCTGAGTCATAAGTGAGAGGGGAGGGAGAGAGAGAGAGGGAGTGAGAGAAGATATGTATATATTTTTATTATTTTTCTGTGTTTTTTCTAGTTCTTTTCATCTTTGTTCTATCTTTTCTTCCTCCTCCTCCTCCTCCTCCTCCTCCTCCTCCTCCTTCTCCTCCTCCTCCTCCTCCTCCTCCTCCTCCTCCTCCTCCTCCTCCTCCTCCTCCTCCTCCTCCTCCTCCTCCTCCTCCTCCTTCATCTTTCCTGGTTCATCTTACATCTTCCTTCTCTCTCTCTCTCTCTCTCTCTCTCTCTCTCTCTCTCTCTCTCTCTCTCTCTCTCTCTCTCTCTCTCTCTCTCTCTCTCTCTCTCTCTCTCTCTCTCTCTCTCTCAAGTGAGTGAGAGGGAGAGAAAGAGAAAGAGAATATAAATTTTCATCTTAATATTCTTCATCTTAATCTTTTCTCTCTTTTTTTTAAAGTTTTTATGAGTGAGAGAGAGAGAGAGAGAGAGAGAGAGAGAGAGAGAGAGAGAGAGAGAGGGAGGGGAAGTAAGAGAATGTGTATTGATATTTCTGTTATTTCTCTTTCTTTTTCTCTTTCTTCTAATTCCTGTACTTCTTCCTTCTCTTTTCTTTTCATCTTCATTTGCTGCATCTCTCTCTCTCTCTCTCTCTCTCTCTCTCTCTCTCTCTCTCTCTCTCTCTCTCTCTCTCTCTCTCTCTCTCTCTCTCTCTCTCTCTCTCTCTCTCTCTCTCTCTCTCTCTCTCTCTCTCTCTCTCTCTCTCTCTCATTCATTCATTCATTCATTCATTCATTCATTCATTTCCTCTTTCTCGTTTTGCTAAACTGTAATTCCTCCTCCTCCTCCTCCTCCTCCTCCTCCTGCAGAGACGCAGTGCTATGTAGTGGCGGCAGCACAGACAGGGCAGCACAACAAGAAGAGATCATCATATGGTCATGCTATGGTGAGTGGGGTTATCTTAGGTCAGGTTAGGTTAGGTTAGGTTAGGTTTGGCTAGGTTAGGTTTGGTTAGGTTAGGTTAGGTTAGGTTTGGCTAGGTTAGGTTAGTGTGTGGTGGTGTGTGGGAGAGGATGGGAGGGAAGAGTATGGGAGAGGTTTCAGTTTGGGTTATTGAGTGTTTGTTATTTATTTATTTATTTATTTATTTATTTATTTATTTATTTATTTATTTTTTTTTTTTTTTGTGTGTGTGTGTGTGTGCATAGATAGATTAGTATTCTTATTATGTCAAGGCTGGTTTGTGTGGTATTGCCAGTCTGGTATACGTAGATAGATAGATAGATAGATAGATTATTGTTCTTGTTCTTGTTCTTGTTCTTCTTCTTCTTCTTATTATTATTATTATTATTATTATTATTGTTGTTGTTGTTGTTGTTGTTGTTGTTGTTGTTGTTGTTGTACTACTTATTGCTTTTACTTCTGCTACTACTACTACTACTACTACTACTACTACTACTACTACTACTACTATTGTTATTGTTATTTTTGTTGATGTTTTTGCCCATTTATCAATTTTACTGCTCGTGTCATTGCAATTGTTGCTCTGTCATCAACTCCTCCCCTGTAACTGACTGTCTTCAGCCTCTCTCCCCTCATCAACTCCTCTCCTCTAACTAACTGTCTTCAGCCTCTCCCTCCCCCTCACTGCAACATCCCTACCTGCTCTCACAACACCACAACACCCTTCACAGATAGTGGATCCCTGGGGGGCAGTCATCAGCCAGGTGAGCGAGGGCACAAACTTTGCAGTGGCAGACATAAACCTTGACTACCTGGAGACAATCAGGAGGGAGATGCCTGTGCAGAGCCATCGCCGCGCTGACCTCTACCACACCAGCCTGCTGCCTCACCACATGCCTGGCCTGCGGTGGGTGTGGGGGCCTGGGGGTATGGTATCTTGGTAACCTGTGTACTTGTATATTTGAGTCCTGAGGGTTTAAAGTTACTGGTTGACCATGTGTAATCTTCCTTTCCTCCCTCAGTCAGGATGTAATGGTACTTGTTGGTTTTTTGTTTATTAATGAATAGTACCTGTTTACGTGAATAGTGATGCAGGAAAGTACTCACAGGGTTTAATAAGTCTGATACATAAAGTCACAGGGAAAAATGTAAGTGTAGGTGATGATAGAATAAGTTGTGAAGTTTATATCTTGAGTCATTCAGTATGTACGTTTGTTGTGACGTCACCAGACACCCACCAACGAACACACAGAGAAATAAAAAATAATAAATAATTGCAGATAAGTATGGCAGTACCAAAATGCTGCATGATTGGCCACCAGGAACAAAAATTCTTTCCCTAATTCACACAATTTCATTCATTTTTATTCTTGGATGCCATTCTGTCATGTATGCATTCGGAAACACAGTCTACATTATTAGTAGTTCGTAAATACATGGTGTGATTTGCGATGCTTTCATACACAACATTAATTATTACTCGTGATTGCTGAGGATTCCGATGGCAGACTTTGGGCTCAGATATCAGGCAGCTGTGGTGGAATTGCCAGACTCCAACTGTACTGGGGGTGTGTGGGAGGGGTAGTGTGTGTGTGTGTGTGTGTGTGTGTGTGTTTGTTATCCAAGTCTGCATATGTGTGGTTTGTACATATATACACACACACACACACACTAACAACCTTCCCAACAGCCTTCCTAACAACCTTCCTAACATTGCAGGGTGTGTGAGTTAGTGCCGCCGCCCAGCCACTACGTCAGTTACCAGTTTGGGGGTGTGCGTGTGCCTGGCGGGTGTGTGTTCCTGAAGACTCACCTGTCACATGCCTTTGTCAACAAGAAGCCACTGGTGCCTGGGCGTATCCTTTGTGTGTGTGTGTGTGTGTGTGTGTGTGTGTGTGTGTGTGTGTGTGTGTGTGTGTGTGTATTTTGAGGTTGTACTTGTATTTTTGTTGTTTGTTTGTTATTTTATTTTATTTTATTTCATTTCATTTCATTTCATTTCATTTTATTATTTATTTATTCATTCATTTATTTTTATTCTTATTTATTTATTTTGTGTGTGTGTGTGTGTGTGTGTGTGTGTGTGTGTGTGTGTGTGTGTGTGTGTGTGTACTGTGGTGTTTGGATTTGTTTGTTTGTGGTTTTTTTTATGTTTACACTTAGCCATGTTTTGTGTATGTTTAAATTTACCGGACACACACACACACACACACACACACACACACACACACACACACACACACACACACACACACACACACACACACACACACACACACACACACACATTTCCTTAGTATTCCTTTGTTCTTTATTTATTTATCTTTAGTTGATTAAGCCTTATCCACTTAAATTTACTCTTTATTTGATATATTTTAAGTTATAATCAATGTTTTGCTTTCAGGGACAAGAGAGTGAATGGGGGGCCCTCAATCACTCTGGCCTTCTCAATCACCTCTTATTTCTTGAAGGGAATACAGTAGTAGTACTCAGCCCTCCCTCTGAGCACCCTCTCCTCCAGGGGCTGACGGGGCTGAGAGTCTGTTTGCTGTGTGTGTGTGTGTGTGTGTGTGTGTGTGTGTGTGTGTGTGTGTGTGTGTGTGTATGTTGGTTGCTGGCCTGGTAAAGAGGTGGACTATTTGTTTATTTATTCATTATTTTTTGTTTTTATTTTATTTATTTATTTATTTATTTATTTTTGCTTGTCTCTGTTTTCTTGTTTATTTGTTTGTGTTTGTTTCTGTTTTTATGTGTATCAGTTTACACTTAGTTTTCATGTTAAAATTTGTTTGTTTACATTTATATTTCTCTCTCTCTCTCTCTCTCTCTCTCTCTCTCTCTCTCTCTCTCTCTCTCTCTCTCTCTCTCTCTCTCTCTCTCTCTCTCTCTCTCTCTCTCTCTCACCTGTTTCAATTAGGTTATTTTCACCTATTTACCTGTAGACTTTTCCCTATTCACATTTACCATTTTATTTTTTTTTGTTTTTGCTGCTTTATTTCCACCCGTTCAATTTCACCTGTTTATTCAATACCTGTTCATATTCACTTATTTATTTCGATCTATTAATATTTACCTGTTTATTTTTACCTGTCTATATTCACCCATTTATCTTTACCTGTCTTTATTTACCTATTTCATTTTTTTTTCCTGTTTGGTATCTGTCTGTACTTAAGACAACATGTAGAGAGGAAGAGTCCTGTCCCTCTCACTCCCTCTCTCCTGGTCACTTCTTACACCATGCAGGAACACAGTGGCAGCATTCTCAGCCCCACTGCACGGTCTCACTGTGAAGGGGCAAGGGTGGACCAGTGTGTGCTGTGGGGCCTTGCTGTGGGTGTGTGTGGCCAGCTGTGGTGTGCCTAAGCTCCTGGGGCGTAGCAAGGTTGTCCACAAGACTGTCCCTTTCCACCAGGACTGTGACTGTGTGTGTGTGTGTGTGTGTGTGTGTGTGTGTGTGTGTGTGTGTGTGTGTGTGTGTGTGTGTGTGTGTGTGTGTGAAAGCTCTAAAAACACCCCAAACCTTCTAAAAACCTTAAAATCACCCCTTAATTCCTTAAAACCACATCAAACCTTCAAAACCTTTACCAAACACTCCTTCACTAACAAGCCAGATGTTTTGCTGACCCCTGAGCGACCGGCCCTGCGTCTGGCCCACCTGAGTGCTGCCGAGGTGAGCGACCTGGCCCAGCTCACCCAGCGCACCCTGGATGTCGTCATGGACCACTACCGCCCTGACAGCTGCCAGGTGGCCATCCAGGACGGCCCTGCTGCTGGCCAGACCATTGATGTGAGCACTGGGGAGGGAGCTGCTAATGATTATATTGTCACTACTACTGCTATAGCTAAGAATGATAAAAAAAACTACTACATCTATTTATATTACTACATCTACTACTACTGCAGCTTTAAGGATCACAAAAAACAACTACTACTTCTATTTACACTACTACTACCAATACCACTGCAACTCCATGCGTTCCACCCACAGCACGTCCACCTGCACATTGTTCCCCACTCGGCCGCACTACGCAAGGCTCTGCAGGGCCACGAGGGGAACCCAGAGAGGCCGTGGCGGGAGGAGAACGAGATGGAGGAGGAGGCAAATACATTGAGACAAGTGGCCGCTCGAGTCCTGCCAGCCTTGTCCTCACCCACTCCTCAAGTCCCCAGGCAAGCATACACACACGCACACACACACACACACACACAATTGGAAAAAATGTAAGGGTAACCATCCCAGGTCTTGTTTACTAGGCTGGTTGGCGCCATCCAAAACCCTCAGTATCAAATTATAGTGTACTTTCTTAGGCTTAATATATTCTTGGGTCTTTTTTCTGGTATGGTCGTCTCTTAACACTGAGGCCACTGATAGATTATTTAGATGGATGTGAAGAAAAGGGAATATAAGGAAAAGTAATGGAAGCAAGTATTTTAGAGACTGTGATGGAAAAATAAGTGTTAGGACGTGCTGGTGGTGATGAAGGGTTAACATGTAGTGTGTTTGTTAGTATGTAAGTTAATATGTAACCTGGGAATTTTTAGCTAAGGCTCAATATTATTATTATTATTATTATTATTATTATTATTATTATTATTATTATTATTGTTATTATTATTATTATTATTATTGTTATTATTATTGTTATTGTTATTGTTATTGTTGCACATATCTGAAGTGTGCTATGTACTGTGAGAATTAATGTTACAGACAGAAGAGGTGATGGAGACAAAACCACCACCACCATCACCACCATCACCCCTAACATCATCATTGCAAATTTCACTTTGGTGCCATTACTGAAACAACTAACTCTCTCTCTCTCTCTCTCTCTCTCTCTCTCTCTCTCTCTCTCCTCTCTCTCTCTCTCTGTCTCTCTCTGTCTCTGTCTCTCTCTCTCTCTCTCTCTCTCTCTCTCTCTCTCTCTCTCTCTCTCTCTCTCTCTCTCTCTCTCTCTCTCTCTCTCTCTCTCTCTCTCTCTCTCTCTCTCTCTCTCTCTCTCTCTCTCCTCTCTCTCTCTCTCTCTCTCTCTCTCTCTCCAGAGCTGCTGTGCTGGACTGGGAGCTGCCCCGCCTGCTGCCGCTTGGCCCAATTGCTGTGCCCGACGCTGCTGTGGTGCTCAAGACCAAGCATTCCTGTGCCTTTGTTGCTCCAAACCCAATCCTGCCTGGCCGTATCCTTAAGGGTGTGTGTGTGTGTGTGTGTGTGTGTGTGTGGGTGTGTGTGTTTACTTAGTGCTTCGTGGGACAAGAGGTCTGCTGGTGCCATCCCGTCTCTATGTATACTTGCACTGACTGTCTCCTTACCCAGACTGTTCATACATCTACTCATCTATATGCAAAGTTTGATGTCTCTCTTACAAGCACTCTCCCTCAGCCTCCCTCCATGCCCTGTAGTGTCTGTGTCTCAAGCCATCAGGTCACTCTGTTCCACCTTCACCCTCCTCCACCTTGCCTTGTTTTATATATTGCAGTCAAGTTTACTCTTTCTCATTTTTTCCAGTGTTGGTAGGTGTTGCCTTGCCAGTCTTCCTCCATATGACAAGTCTCTGATGCTTGGTGCCACTTTTGTTACTGCTGTGTGGGTGTGTGTGTGTGTGTGTGTGTGTGTGTGTGTGTGTGTGTGTGTGTGTGTGTGTGTGTGTGTGTGTGATTGCTTCTGTTTTCTCAGTATTTTAGTGGAGCTCACAAGGTCTTGTTTCTTTATCAGATTATCACTTTCGCTTATGATGTTCACACACGCCACAACCAGAATTATGTAAACACCCTTGAAAACCTCAACATCTTCCACTAGCACCTATTATATATCATTCTTAAATTATCACTAGAACCTTGAAAAAACCCCAACAACTTCCACAAGAACCTGCTAAAGATATAATGTCTCTTAAACCATCACTAAAACCATGAAAACACCCTTGAAAACCCCAAAAACCTTTCACTAGAACCTGTTACAGATATATAACACTTAAACCATCACTAGAACCTTGAAAAACCCAAATAACTTTCGGTACAGCCCATCAAAGCCATCTACAGACTACAGAGCTAATAACCAATGCTACAAGGTCCCTCACTGCAATCCCAGTAAGGTCAGAAGCCACGCCCTTAACCAGCAATGCCAGATGTGTACGTGTCGTCGCTGGCGCCATGTGAGGGTCTGCGGAGGGCCGGTGCAGCACAGGTTGTCGACTTGTTTCTGGCAGCTCAAATGGTGCAGAAGTGTGTGGAGACTCACCAGGGGGCAGCAGCCTCTACCCTGGTGATGCTGGAGTCTGCTTGTCCTCACCAGGTGTGTGTGTGTGTGTGCTTGGCAGGTGGTGTAGGGAACGGTTTCAGTGTGAGGGGCAGGGGTGAACCAGTGTGTGCTGTGGGGCCTTGTTGTGGTCTCAGGATAGGAAGAGGTGCAGGGTAGGTCTTACTGTGAGGGCAGGGGTGGACTAGTTTGTGCTGTGGGGCCTTGCTGTGTGTGTGTGTGGCCAGCTGTGGTGTGTCTAAGCTCCTGAGGTGTAGCAGAGTGGTCCATGAGACTGTCCCTTTCCACCAGGGGCAGACAGGCCTATGACTAAATGTGTGTGTGTGTGTGTGAGAGCAAGTGTGTGGTAACTGGTGTGGGCCATCCTGTGTGGGATAGCACTTTGATTACTATATGCACCTCTCCTCTCCCCTTCCCCACCACCATCACTCACCTCTCCCTCCTGCTCTGGCACCCCAGCAGCACCTACAAATACAGATCGTGCCACGCAGTGAGGACGACCTGCCCACCAATGACGACATCTACTCCGCCGTCCTGAGTCACGCCAGCCAGGCACCACAGTGGACCTTCACCGCAGAGCTGGCCGCCGTCGCCAGCCAGCTCAGGGGTCTGGTGTCCCTCATGTGAAGACCCCAGTGTGTTGTGGTGGTGGTGGCTCGCTGCACTGTGTTGTGTGAAGGGAGTCTGTCTTTGCTAACCTAAGTCGTGTGTGTGTGTGTGTGTGTGTGTGTGTGTGTTGGTGTTTTGTTTTTGGTGTGTTTGAATGTTACCTAACCTAACTAAACCTAACCTAAAGAGTGGTGATCTTTGCTAACCTAAACCATGTGTGTGTGTGTGTGTGTGTGTGTGTGTGTGTGTGTGTGTGTGTGTGTGTGTGTGTGTGTGTGTGTGTGTGTGTGTGTGTGTGTGTTGGTGTTTTGTTCTGGGTGTGCTTGAATGTTAACCTAATCTTATCTGTGAAAAGTGTTCTAACCTAGCCTAACCTAATCTAATCTGCATCTCTCAGTGTCTTTTATTTGTTTTTTGAAGTGTGTCTGAATGTAACCTAACCTAATCTGTGAGGAAGTGTTTTAACCTAACCTAAACTGAACTGACCTTTACTGACCCAAGCCAGTCACTGCATCTCCCGGTGTTTGACCCTAACCTAACTGTGACAAAGTGTTCTAACCTTACATTACCTAAACCAGCTTGCATCCCTGAGAGTTTGGATTTCAGGGAAGTGTTTGTATGTAACCTAACCTAACTACCCATTCATCTATTTATTAATCTATCAGTGCACCAGCTGCCAATCTCTCTTGGGGAAACTGTCTGACATAACCTAATCTGACCTAACCGAAGCCATCCTGCATTACTCAGTACGTTGTTTAGTGGAAGTGTTTGAATGTAACTGAAAAGGATCTGATCTAATCTAACACCATAACTCCAATCCTTCGCCAATCAGTCAGTCAGTCAGTCAGTCAATCAGTCAGTCAGTCAGTCAGTCAGTCAGTCATTCAGTCAGTCAGTCAGTCAGTCAGTCAGTCAGTCTTTCTCCTAACCTAACTACCTTTTGTATACCAGTCATTCAGTCAGTCAGTCATTCAGTCAGTCAGTCAGTCAGTCAGTCAGTCAGTCAGTCAGTCAGTCAGTCAGTCAGTCTTTCTCCTTCTAACCTAACTACCTTTTGTATACCAGTCAGTCAGTCAGTCAGTCAGTCAAGTGTTTCTCTTCTAACCTCTCCAGTCAGTCAGTCAGTCAGTCAGTCAGTCAGTCAATGTCCAATTATAACTATGTCCTTTCTGTGATAAAGATGTAAGAATTATTGTAGTAACCTTGTATGTTTGTATGTATGTATGTTTGTATGAGTGACTGTGTGTGTGTGTGTGTGTGTGTGTGTGTTTTCCTCAAAGGTGCTGTTTCTTAGTCAACATACATATTCATTTAGGCTGTGTTATGTATATTTAAGTATTGGTGTGTGTATGTGTGTATGTTAATTAATTGGTTAATTGTGTATAGTTTTGTATGAGGGAGAATTTTGTATGTATTTTCATCTTAATTATTGATATACTTTGCACTTATCATAGTTGTTTATTCATATATTTACTTATTTATTTATTATGTTATTATTTTTTAGTTCTTTCATTTCTTACTATTTACTTACTTTTAAATTCATTCAGTCAGTCTATTATTATCATTATTATTACTATTTTTACTTATTTTATCATTGATGTTTTGTTATATTTATTTGTTTATTTATTCATTCATTTATTATTATTTTCTTTTATGATCTAAGCTTGTAACCTCAAAGGGAATGCGCGTACTTCTAGAACCTCATTTGGTCTCATTCTATCTTTTTGAGGCTCATTTGATAAGTCTCTGTTTTACCGAGGCTCATTTGATCAGCCTTTCTGTTTTTCCGAGGCTCATTTGATAAGTCTTTGCTTTACCGAGACTCATTTGATCAGCCTTTCTGTTTTTCCAAGGCCCAGTCAGTCAGCCTTTCTGTTTCTTGAGGGTCGGTCAGTCAGCCTTTCTGTTTCTGTGAGGCCCAGTCAGTCAGCCTTTCTGTTTCTGTGAGGCTCAGTCAGTCAGCCTTTCTGTTTCTGTGAGGCTCAGTCAGTCAGCCTTTCTGTTTCTGTGAGGCTCAGTCGGTCAGCCTTTCTGTTTCTGTGAGGCTCAGTCAGTCAGCCTTTCTGTTTCTGTGAGGCTCAGTCAGTCAGCCTTTCTGTTTCTTGAGGCTCAGTCAGTCAGCCTTTCTGTTTCTGTGAGGCTCAGTCAGTCAGCCTTTCTGTTTCTGTGAGGCTCAGTCAGTCAGCCTTTCTGTTTCTGTGAGGCTCAGTCAGTCAGCCTTTCTGTTTCTGTGAGGCTCAGTCAGTCAGCCTTTCTGTTTCTGTGAGGCTCAGTCGGTCAGCCTTTCTGTTTCTGTGAGGCTCAGTCAGTCAGCCTTTCTGTTTCTGTGAGGCTCAGTCAGTCAGCCTTTCTGTTTCTGTGAGGCTCAGTCAGTCAGCCTTTCTGTTTCTGTGAGGCTCAGTCAGTCAGCCTTTCTGTTTCTGTGAGGCTCAGTCAGTCAGCCTTTCTGTTTCTGTGAGGCTCAGTCAGTCAGCCTTTCTGTTTCTGTGAGGCTCAGTCAGTCAGCCTTTCTGTTTCTGTGAGGCTCAGTCAGTCAGCCTTTCTGTTTCTGTGAGGCTCAGTCAGTCAGCCTTTCTGTTTCTGTGAGGCTCAGTCAGTCAGCCTTTCTGTTTCTGTGAGGCTCAGTCAGTCAGCCTTTCTGTTTCTGTGAGGCTCAGTCGGTCAGCCTTTCTGTTTCTGTGAGGCTCAGTCAGTCAGCCTTTCTGTTTCTGTGAGGCTCAGTCAGTCAGCCTTTCTGTTTCTGTGAGGCTCAGTCAGTCAGCCTTTCTGTTTCTGTGAGGCTCAGTCAGTCAGCCTTTCTGTTTCTGTGAGGCTCAGTCAGTCAGCCTTTCTGTTTCTGTGAGGCTCAGTCAGTCAGCCTTTCTGTTTCTGTGAGGCTCAGTCAGTCAGCCTTTCTGTTTCTGTGAGGCTCAGTCAGTCAGCCTTTCTGTTTCTGTGAGGCTCAGTCAGTCAGCCTTTCTGTTTCTGTGAGGCTCAGTCAGTCAGCCTTTCTGTTTCTGTGAGGCTCAGTCAGTCAGCCTTTCTGTTTCTGTGAGGCTCAGTCAGTCAGCCTTTCTGTTTCTGTGAGGCTCAGTCAGTCAGCCTTTCTGTTTCTGTGAGGCTCAGTCAGTCAGCCTTTCTGTTTCTGTGAGGCTCAGTCAGTCAGCCTTTCTGTTTCTGTGAGGCTCAGTCAGTCAGCCTTTCTGTTTCTGTGAGGCTCAGTCAGTCAGCCTTTCTGTTTTTTCTGAGGCTCAGTCAGTCAATCTTTGTTTCTGCAAGGCTCATTTGGTCAGCATTCCTGTTTCTGCAAGGCTCATTTGGTCAGCATTCCTG
>NW_026973669.1:1225000-1235000 GCF_035594125.1 Scylla paramamosain
TTGCTCCGCCCACCTTAGCCATATTTCCTCGTAGCGCTACGATTTTCTAAGACCACTTGTTGGCTCAACGTAGGTCGCTTAGTGGAGGTTTCTCAACAATACAACTTGTACATAGTGCAGTTGAGTTTGTTTATGTGTTGTTGTTCTTGTTGGCATGTGTGCAGTGAAGAGGTAATGGAGTTACAAGTGATATAATAGCAAGATCTGGCAGTGTAGAGCACTGCGGCAAGAAAGACTGTGGCTGACAGCCAGAACCTTACCAGTGCAAACTAATGATACCAAAGTTGGCTAAACAAAAAAAAAAAAAAAAAAAAAAAACAGCAACAGTATTATTAAGGAAGGTATCAATCAGACAAGCCTGGGATATCTTTTTATAAGTAGAACAACAATCTCTGAAATAAATGAAGGAAATTGATGAAAGCTTCCCTTCCTGTGGCTAAACTACAGAATTACCTTGACTGCATTAGAATCACAGACGCATCAACCAAGAAAACTAAGCCATGCCAGTGTATAACTTGGAAGAAAAAATTAAACAGCACAGTGCACAAGTTTGTGACATTGTAGGCAATGTTAAATATATTTCAAGGAAACTTTTTAAAAATAATTTTGTGACAAAAATATCATTAATTTACCAGTTTTCAGTTGTTCCTGTCTTACGGCAACATGCTTCTTCTTCATGTGAGATTTGAAGTTAACAATTTTTTTCTTTACCTCCTACGTGTCTCTCAAGACTTGCCCAGCAGCATCCACCTCTTGAAGTATCTCATCCCTCACTTGCCTTTTTCTCTCGGCGGTCACTTACCGGTTCAGTTTGTCCCTAAGGGCCGCCTGTCTGTCCAGCCAACCCTCAGTCATCGCCAGCCTCTCTTCACCACTAAAATTAGGTCTACAAATTTGTTTTGTGGCTGGTTCTTCACCTGACATGGCCACCAAGTAGTGTTGCGTTGCTATCGTGGTGTCAGCAGGAGGGCAGCCTGGTGACGTGTTGTCACGGAACCATCTTTTATCATGTGTACTTTTGGGCCGGGTTAGCGGAACTGAACAGACTGAAATGAACATGCGAGGCAGAACGCACCGAGAGTCACCGTGGGTTACGAGGGATGCTGCAAGCGTTTGACAATACTCCCCAGTGAACGTCACAGCCCACGATAAAAGGTGGCGGCCGAGGCGGTAAACACGAGTATTGTAGCAGCATCTGGCAATGATCTTTTGAACATCCCACCCATTCCCCAGGTCATAATACACGGCAGCCATCCCTAGCATGCAGGGGTGCCAACTGTTGCCACCATGACCGCCAGACGTGTCAAGTAGTATCTCCATTGTGTCAGAATGAAGACCTTGTTTTTCAAGTGTTGGGTGTTGCTGTGCGGGGACCACCACTGCCAGGCCGTCGTGAAGTGTAGACTCCCTCTATCAATATATCTACTTTATTTTTTTTATCTATTTTATTATATTATTTTACTTTATTTATTTATTTATTTTTTTTTTTTACTTTTCACTGCACTTCGTAACGTACCAAAAAGTTTAAAAAATTGTATTTAAAAAAATGGCATACTGTCTCTCCAAAACTCGTCCAAGAAACTTAAGAAAACTGATGTTGTTATGCAAAGCCACATTAGATATCATTTTTTCCATTACGCTTTACTCAAAACTTGCTATAAAAAAAATGTAAAGGCTAAAAAAAATCCTCTTACCATTATGAAAACTGAAGTAGATAGTTTTTTTTTTTTCATTACTATCTCTTGCTCCAAAAATTTCTCCCCCACAAGAAATAAAGAAGATAGAATTGATGCTGATGTGAAAACAGATATAATTTTTTTTTTCATTGTATCACTTCTTGGTCCAAAACTTACCAAAAAGAAATGATTAAAGTAAAATAAAATGCAATAAAACACTTTTGAATTAGAAAAAAAAAGTAAAAAACTCGTCACAAGGAAAACTTAATTATTTTTTATTACATCACATCTTGCTCTAAAACTCACCAGAATAAATAAATAAGGTAAACTAACAAGAATAAAAAAAAAGATTCTTTGTGGATAAAAAGTTGACTAAAACACAATCATTATAAAATTTTAAATCGATGTAACTTTTCAAATACATTACACTTTGTTCCAAAAACTTACCAAATAAATAAATAAATAAAGGTAAAGTAAACGAAACCCTTCATTGTGCAATCAGTATTTACGTCAAACACACCAATATTTATCGTTGTTTAATGCCTATTTATAAAAAAAAAATAAATAAATGAATAAATAAAATAGAATAAAATAAATAGATAAAAATAAAATAGATAAAAAAAAACAATAATGTGATCTTAATTAAATAAACTCAACAATATTTTCGCTTATTTTTTAACGGTATTTAATCATTCTCAGCTTGTGTAACTCCAAAACACATTACGTATACCAAAAACAGTGAGGTAATGAGTACTAGTATATTATGAAGAGCGGAAGTAATGACGAGACTGGAATGAATTGGTTCTCGACTGGAATGGACTCGTAATCAGGCTGTTAGTGCCGAGTCAAAAGGGACCTTGGAAAGACTAGATGAATGTAGGCAGATGAATGTAGCATGGTGATGACAGGTGGAAACAGACAGGCGTGTTTCATACAGGGACTGCCACGTGTAGGCCTGCTGGCTTCCTGCAGCGAGGCGTTCTTGTGTTTAGCAAGTAACAAAGTGATGAAATACGAAATCATACAATAACAAAAACAAAAAATTAAAAAGTTAAATAATAATAATAATGATAATACAAGCAAAAGAAATAAAGAAATACAAATAACACTAAAAGAAAAAAGTGACAAGCTGGAAACCTAACGAAAAACAAAAAAAAAGCAAAATTAAAAAGTTAAAGGAAAAAAAAAAAAAAAAACTACATTTCATCATTGCAATACATGTGTACACCTCTTGCCTGTATACAATAAGACCATACACGACCACACGACCATCCTGTAGACCGTAGCCTCAGTATGGCCTCGTGGTTGTTTATCTCTACCATACAAGGACCAAGGAAGCAAAGGGGCGTTCTTGACTAACCCAACTTAACCTAACTGTGACTGTTTAAATTGTAGGCACTGTTTATTGCCGGCCATATAGTATACAGTGTGTGTGTGTGTGCGTGTGTGTGTGTGAAGCTGGTAATATACGTTTCTTAAGACACTACTCTCTCTCTCTCTCTCTCTCTCTCTCTCTCTCTCTCTCTCTCTCGTATGACACACACACACACACATACGCACACACACAGCACCCCATACCCATACCAGCCATAAATCAATAAGAATAAGAATTATGTTGTACTTTGTAACCACCGCCCACCATTACTCCCCCCCCCCCCACAGTCAGTCAGTCAGTCATTGTCAATACAACTGTCAGAATTGAACTGGTTTTTCCATTCACCCTTCGATCAAAATGAGTTATTGTTGTTATCTTCTTGTTCCGTCATTCTCTTCCTGCCCGATGTACGATGTTTATCAGACTTACCATACGTATATTGTCAAACTGTATTTTTATTATGCTCTGGGAAGCTATTGGGGTTTTCAAGGGTGTTTTTATGATTCCAGTGATAGTTTAACAGGCTGCAGTGGAAGTTAATAGGGTTCTCAAGGGTGTTTTCATGGTTCCAGTGGTAGTTTAACAGTTTAACAGGCTGCAGTGGAAGTTATTGGGGTTATCAAGGGTGTTTTCATGGTTCCAGTGGTAGTTTAACAGTTTAACAGGCTGCAGTGGAAGTTATTGGGGTTTTCAAGGGTGTTTTCATGGTTCCAGTGATAGTTTAACAGTTTAACAGGCTGCATTGGAAGTTATTGGGGTTTTCAAGGGCGTTTTCATTATTTTAATAGTTCAACAGTACGTAATCGAAGTCATTGGAGTTTTCAGGGATGTTTTTATGATTCCAATAGGCTGTAGGTGAAGTTATTATTATCATTATTATTATTATTATTATTATTATTATATTATTATTATTATTATTATTATTATCTTAAATGAGTTTTCAGGATTCAATGATAGTTTAACAGGCTGTATCGGAAGTCATTGGGGTTTTCAAGGTGTTTTTCCCAATTATAGAATGATTGTTAATTGCAGTAATAATAATAATAAAACACCGGTGAGAGAGAGAGAGAGAGAGAGAGAGAGAGAGAGAGAGAGAGAGAGAGAGAGAGAGAGAGAGAGAGTGAGAGAGAGAAAGAGAGAGAGAGAGAGAGGTGAGTTAAGAAAAAAAGGAAGAAAGATAATAAAAAAGAAACGAGAAGGAGAAAGAGAAGGGAATATTGAAGAGAGCGATGAGAGGGATAAGGATAACGAGATGAAAAGAAGGAGGAGGAAGAGGAGGAGGAGGAAGAGAAGGTGAATAAAGAGATGGAGGAGGAGGAGGAGGAGGAGGTGAATGAGAAAAGAGGAGAGGAGAGAAAGAAAGAAGAGGAAGGAAGTCAATGTGAAGGAGATACACGAAGAAAATGAAAGTAATTGGAGAAAAAAGAGGAGAGAGAGAGAGAGAAGATAAGGAAGAAGAAGAAGAATATTATTTTGATTCTCTGGAGGGAGAAATGTTAAACAAAATCCCGGTAACCAATCACGTCCCTCGCTTCAGGTCACGTGACTATTACAGCCAATCATGTGCCTTACTTCAGGTCACGTGACTCTTCTAGCCAGTAACAGCATGTCATCTTACACCATCACAATCAATAAAATCAATTGCATCGCTCGTTCACTAGATCCTTTGTCTAGTATATAAAGGATGACTTGAAACATCTATTTACCATTTAGTCTAATTTGAGATGTGAGTAAATATAAGTTTGTTGTGTTTAAACTCGGAAAATTTGATTACTAAAAGGGAATATGTATTTAGCGAATTCAATTTAGCGCAATTAGCATCGATTATTTAAGTTGTCTAGAACTTTAAGTCTTTCCTTATTAATCTGGTTTAAAGTTAAAATACTTATTGTTGTAATTAGAATTGTTGTTTTTAACCTTAGAATTCTTGTCACTGAGAGAGGATTAATATTTAGCAAGTCAGTCAGCTTAGCGCATTTAGCAAAAATGCGCTAATCTGATTTGAGATTGAAAAGAGAGAGAGAAAAAAAAAATAAAACAAAGATGGAACAGTAGAAGCAATAACAAGAAGAAGGAGAAGAAATAAAGAAGAGAAAAACATGGATGGAATCGGAAGGGAAGAAATAAGAAAGAAAAGAGAAAAAAGCCAAAAGAAAGACAGGAAAAGAGAAAAGGTGAGAAAAAGAAGAAATGCATAAATAAAACAATGAATCCCAAAAAGAAAGAAAAAGACAAAAAGAAGATGAAGACAAGACCATATATGCCAAACACCGCTATGGACACAAAACTCAAAAGCTGAACGTTGGCAACACTGGCGGCTGCTCTCCCTGGCTCCCACCCCCAGCATCCCTCTAGTGGGCCCAATTCAAAACTCGAAGACGCTGGCAGAGGGACAGTGGCAGGCCGGGCGTGTGGCTGGGAGAGTAATGGCCACCCACTCACCTTCCCTCCGCCACGCCCACGCCCACACCCACAACAAGCCCGCAGCGAAGCCCAGCCACTACTGACTCATTTGTGACGCACCTGTGGCTAATTGGGTCCCCTCACCTCTTTACGCGTGGCCGTCACATGTCATTAAGGTGAGTTTTCTTGTTTTTTTTTTTTTATTGTTATTTCTTGGGTAATTCTGGAATGACATTACCGTTTAGGTTAGGTTAGGTTTAAATTAACTGCGTTCATTCATTTCACTACTAATTCCTTCACTGTAGATTAGTGATTCCCAACCACCGGTCAATTTTCCCCTTGGGGTTAAAAAAAAAAAAATGACATGGCAGGGAGTAAATGACAGGTACACAGAAGCAGCGGAAAATAATTGAATTACATTTCATTTTGTAAAATGAGAGTGTGTGTGTGTGTGTGTGTGTGTGTGTGTGTGTGTGCAGGGTCGGATTTAGGAGTGGGCAAAGAGGGCAGCTGGCCAGGGGCGTCCACACTGTGGGGAGACTTCCACATAATTAAGCATTTTGTAAGCGAAAAACTCCAATTAAAAGATATATATATATATATATATATATATATATATATATATATATATATATATATATATATATATATATATATATATATATATATATATATATATATATATATATATATAAACTGCATGTAATATACATAAATAGAAATATTAATACAAATATTTCAGGAATGGGAGCCTTCACACTCTCACTGTCCATGGGCCTACACACACACATAAATCCGGCCCTGTGTGTGTGTGTGTGTGTGTGTGTGTGTGTGTGTGTGTGTGTGTGTGTGAAGAAGAATGGTTATTGTTTATCTATTTTATTTATTTATTATTTATTTATTTATTTTATTTATTTTATTTATTTTATTTATTTTTTATTTTATTATTATTATTATTATTATTATTATTATTATTATTATTATTATTATTTTATTTATATTATATTTGTTTAATGTAAGTAAGTGGGTGAATGGAGAAACACATGAAGTGGAGGGGGTGAGTGATGTGGGAAAGGTTGAGAAGCCCTGATGTAGATAATTATAAATAAAAAGGAGTAATTTTTAGTGCCCAGAATCAAACAATCTGTCTGGAAATTCGTAGGCTTTGTTTATTTCAATATAACCTTCATTTTGTGTTTTGTTGTGTTGTGTTTGTTGTGTTGTGTTTGTTGTGTTTGTTGTGAGCTGCCCCGCGTGTTGTGCCCTGATCATTTTGTGTTGCCAGGCCTTGCTGTGTGTGTGTGTGTGTGTGTGTGTGTGTGTGTGCTGTGGGGCCTTGCTGTGTGTGTGTGTGTGTGTGTGTGTGCTGTGGGGCCCTGCTGTGGGTGTGTGTGTGCTGTGGGGCCTTGCTGTGGGTGTGTGTGTGCTGTGGGGCCTTGCTGTGGGTGTGTGTGTGTGCTGTGGGTGTGTGTGTGTGCTGTGGGGCCCTGCTGTGGGTGTGTGTGTGTGTGTGTGCTGTGGGGCCTTGCTGTGGGTGTGTGTGTGCTGTGGGGCCTTGCTGTGTGTGTGTGTGTGTGTGTGTGTGTGTGTGTGTGTGTGCTGTGGGGCCTTGCTGTGGGTGTGTGTGTGCTGTGGGGCCTTGCTGTGGGTGTGTGTGTGTGCTGTGGGGCCTTGCTGTGGGTGTGTGTGTGCTGTGGGGCCTTGCTGTGGGTGTGTGTGTGTGCTGTGGGGCCTTGCTGTGGGTGTGTGTGTGCTGTGGGGCCTTGCTGTGGGTGTGTGTGTGCTGTGGGGCCTTGCTGTGGGTGTGTGTGTGCTGTGGGGCCCTGCTGTGGGTGTGTGTGTGTGCTGTGGTGCCTTGCTGTGGGTGTGTGTGTGTTGTGGGGCCTTGCTGTGGGTGTGTGTGTGCTGTGGGGCCTTGCTGTGGGTGTGTGTGTGCTGTGGGTGTGTGTGTGTGCTGTGGGGCCCTGCTGTGGGTGTGTGTGTGTGCTGTGGGGCCTTGCTGTGGGTGTGTGTGTGTTGTGGGGCCTTGCTGTGGGTATGTGTGTGCTGTGGGGCCTTGCTGTGGGTGTGTGTGTGCTGTGGGGCCTTGCTGTGGGAGTGTGTGTGCTGTGGGGCCTTGCTGTTGGTGTGTGTGTGCTGTGGGGCCTTGCTGTGGGTGTGTGTGTGCTGTGGGTGTGTGTGTGTGCTGTGGGGCCCTGCTGTGGGTGTGTGTGTGCTGTGGGGCCTTGCTGTGGGTGTGTGTGTGTTGTGGGGCCTTGCTGTGGGTGTGTGTGTGTGCTGTGGGGTCCTGCTGTGTGTGTGTGTGTGTGTGTGTGTGTGCTGTGGGGCCTTGCTGTGGGTGTGTGTGTGTGCTGTGGGGCCTTGCTGTGGATGTGTGTGTGCTGTGGGGCCTTGCTGTGGGTGTGTGTGTGCTGTAGGGCCTTGCCGTGGATGTGTGTGTGCTGTGGGGCCTTGCTGTGGGTGTGTGTGTGTTGTGGGGCCTTGCTGTGGATGTGTGTGTGCTGTGGGGCCTTGCTGTGGGTGTGTGTGTGCTGTGGGGCCTTGCTGTGGATGTGTGTGTGCTGTGGGGCCTTGCTGTGGGTGTGTGTGTGTTGTGGGGCCTTGCTGTGGGTGTGTGTGTGCTGTGGGGCCTTGCCGTGGATGTGTGTGTGCTGTGGGGCCTTGCTGTGGGTGTGTGTGTGCTGTGGGGCCTTGCTGTGGGTGTGTGTGTGTGCTGTGGGGCCTTGCTGTGGGTGTGTGTGTGCTGTGGGGCCTTGCTGTTGGTGTGTGTGGCCAGCTGTGGTGCACCTAAGCTCCTGGTGTAGGAAGGTGATCCACAAGACTGTCTTTTTCCACCAGGGGCCAACGGGGCTGTGTGTGTGTGTGTGTGTGTGTGTGTGGTGCCTTGTCCGGACTGCCCTGTGTGGGATTGCCAGCCTGGTATAGAGACAGACAGACATACAAACGTCAAAAAAACACCAGAACACAACACAGCAGAAGGAAACACGTGCTGTGGTGAGTGTTGACGGCCTCCACTGTTGCAGGTGCTGAGGTGACCCGAGGCAGTGGCCGGCGACATGACTCCCTGTGGCCTTGGGGGTGACGGAGGGAAGGACTGGGCTGCAGGAGGTAACCCGAGGCATGTAGACCTGCCCTTGGGACCACTGCAGCCACTCCCACATAGGTCTTTTTGACTTTTGATGTGGGGGAACTTTAAACATCTGTCAGGAAGGGTTTGCTAGCTGGCATCTCCCTAACTGGGCCTTTTTGTGTGAGAGGAGGTTCATCTATGTTTCCCAAAGAGACACATACAGACACTCAGTACTTCATTGTTTTTAATGTAAGAGGGGCACTGGCCAAGGGCAACAAAAAGAGAAAAAAAATGCTCTCTAAGGTGTCCAAAAAGAGGTCAAAAAGAAATCCAAAAGAGGTCAAAAGTATCATCCAGAATTGGAGGATAAGTGTCTTGAAACCGCCCTCCTGAAAGAATTTGTCAGAGGAAGGGAGGAATTTGGACACTATCTGGGAAAAGTTTATCTGTAAGGTGTGCCTCAACACACACACCTGCTGGAGGTTTGTGGCGATGGAGTGTGGGAAAAAGTTTGTCGAGAGGGGTGGTCTCAACAGACCCACACTGACTGGTGGTGGCGGAGGGAGGTGGTGAGAGCAGTGTGGGGGAGGGGTGGGCCATGAGGGACACTGCAGCAGACTCGTGCCCACCCGTGCAGGAGTGAGGGATGGCGGTGTGGGGACTGGGCAAGGAATTACCCTGAGAATGACCTGAAAGACTCGGTTTGGTCTGTGTCAAGGTCACATTTCAGGGTAAACCTTTTGCCACACTCCTGACACTCAAAGTCTCTTACACCAGTGTGCGGGTGAGCATGAGGATGTTAACAGCACCTTGTGGGCTGATCTCTTCCCACACTCTAGACATTCACAGTCGCTCCGCCAGCAAGGTGAGTGTGGGTCCGCTGAGGCCACCCTTACACAAGAGTCCTGTGCTGCACTCACTGCGGCTCCCCCAGTGTGGCTCAGGATGTGTGTGCCGAAAACAGTTTTTAGAGTGGCCTTTTTAGGGGAAAAGGTTTGCCCCAAAAGGTGATCTTGCCATACACAGGCTGGCCCTGGCTGGCATGTTGGTGGTGGTGCAGTGACAGGGGCGTGGCAGAGGGTGTTGTCATGACAGACGCAGCCTCACTCATGCTGGTGCGAGAGACTGTGATGTCTAGAGTGTGGGAAGAGATAAGCCCACAAGGTGCTGTCAACAAGCTCATGCTCACCCGCACTGCTGTAAGAGACTTTGAGTGTCGGGAGTGTGGCAAAAGATTTACCCAGAAGGGTCCTCTTCGCCACACCCCCCCTCTCCTGTCCTGACACACCACCGGGGACAAGTGGTGGCCTGTGGCATAGCATTATGCGGCCTGGCTCATGAACTGTGGTGGGTGACTGGAAGACACTCAGTAATCAGGCTGTTGTGGTGAGTCAATAGGGAACTTTGAAATATTAGACAAATTTATGAATGACAGGCAGAAACAGACAGGCAATGTTTTGTACAGGGACTGCCACG
>NW_026973669.1:1242500-1250000 GCF_035594125.1 Scylla paramamosain
CGTGGGTGCGAACGAATCCTCGACCACAGTGCTACAGGTGTGGGGGTCCGCATGTGGCTCCTAGCTGTCATTTTGCACGTGCTACCTGTTTTAAATGTAAGAAAGTGGGACACTTGGCAAGGATGTGTCGAAATAAAGCAGACATGGAAAGGAAAATGCACAAGATTGAGGGTGAAGAGGAGGACGGTGAGACAACTGGGGAAGAATACACCTTGTATACAGTGCGGGGGGCTCGTGAACCACCTGTGATTGTTCACCCAGAAGTTAACAAGGTGGCTATTCCCATGGAAGTGGATACTGGTGCTGCGGTGTCCATTATAAGTCAGAAAGTGTATGAAGAAAGCTGGAAGGATACGTGCAAGCCGGTGCTCGAGTATTCCGACGTAGTGTTACGCACCTACAGTGGAGACTTATTGAAAGTGATGGGGGAAGTGAATGTGGAGGTTAATTATAACAACCAGTCGAAAGTTCTGCCGTTGGTGGTAGTGGATGGAGACGGCCCGAGTTTGATGGGGAGAAACTGGTTGAAACAAATTAAGCTAGACTGGGCTGCAGTTTATAGTTGTCGGTCAGAGTGTGATAAGGTCATTCGCAGTTTTAGTAATGTTTTCAAAGAGGAGTTGGGTCTCATCAGAAACACAAAGGCGACCCTACATGTGGATAAGGAGGCACAACCCAAGTTTTTCAAAGCTCGCCCGTTGCCCTACGCCTTGAAAGACAAAGTGGAGCACGAGTTGGAACGGCTAGTTAACGATGGAGTAATTGAACCTGTGCAGTTCTCAGAGTGGGCGGCGCCAATAGTCCCGATAGTTAAGGGAGACAAATCCATACGTATTTGTGGGGACTACAAGATGACTGTGAACCGCGTGTCTAGAGTGGACAGTTACCCGATACCGAAGGTTGAGGATTTATTAGCAAATTTGTCAGGAGGGAAGACTTTTTCAAAATTAGACCTGTCACATGCTTATTCACAACTACCACTGGAAGAGGAATCAAAAAAATATGTAACGATAAATACACATAAGGGGTTATTCGTATATAATCGCTTACCATACGGAGTCTCCTCGGCGCCAGGAATATTCCAGAGAGTTATGGAGAACTTACTGCAAGGTATCCCTCACGTGGTGGTGTACTTGGATGATGTATTAGTGACAGGGAAGACGGAAAGGGAACATCTGAGTAACCTGACAGAAGTTTTGAGGCGTATGGATGACGCGGGGGTGAAACTGAAGTTAAAGAAGTGTGTGTTTCAGGCACCAGAAGTAACATATTTAGGACATAAAATTAATGCGGAAGGGCTGCACCCGTCCGAGGACAAGGTTCAAGCTGTTATAAAGGCACCCACACCAAGCAACATCACTGAACTAAAGGCGTATTTGGGGCTTGTTAATTATTATGGCAGATACATTCCTAATCTCTCCACAGTATTTGCTCCCTTGTACAGATTACTGCAACGGGACGTGGAATGGCAATGGGGACCAGAACAGCAGCGTGCCCTTGCCACATCGAAACAACTGTTGGCGAGCTCCAAGGTGTTGGTGCATTATGACAGCAGCAAGCCCCTCCTGCTCACCTGTGACGCGTCACCATACGGATTGGGAGCAGTCCTTGCACACCGTTTGGAGTCTGGAGAGGAGAAACCGATTGCTTTCGCATCCCGATCCCTGAGCATAGCTGAACGCAAGTATGCTCAGGTAGAGAAAGAAGGTTTGGCAATAATATTTGGTGTTAAGAAATTTCATAATTACTTGTATGGCCGCCATTTTGAGATCATTTCAGACCATCAGCCACTTAAAAGTCTGTTTAATGAAACTCGCCCAGTGCCTGTGATGGCATCAAGTCGTATCCAACGCTGGGCGCTAACACTATCGGCGTATGAATACACTATCACCCACAAACCAGGGAAAAATATAGTACATGCTGATGGGTTGAGTCGCCTTCCTCTCCCTGAATTCCCCAAGGTGACTCCAGTCCCCGGTGATGTGGTATGCGTGTTGGAGAGACTAGACCAGACACCCGTCACGTCGAGAGAGTTAAGGCAATGGACGGATAAGGACTCAACACTCTCGAAGGTAAGAGATCACATTCTGTACGGTTGGCCTGGACATATAGCAGAGGAAACACTTCAGCCTTTTTTTAGAAGGAGGCACGAATTAAGTGTCCAAGATGGAATAATTTTGTGGGGATCAAGAGTGGTGGTGCCTCAGATAGCTAGAAAAAATGTGTTGGCTGAGCTACATGCAACGCATCCAGGAGTCTCGCGCATGAAAGGTATTGCGCGTAGTCATGTGTGGTGGCCCAATATAGATAAAGATGTTGAGTCAACAGTACAACTATGTTCACAGTGCCAACAAGTGAGAAATCTTCCCCCAGACGCTCCTTTGCAGCCATGGGAGTGGCCACTAAAACCCTGGTCCAGGTTACATTTGGATTACGCTGGGCCGTTTATGGGTAAGATGTTCCTCGTCATCATAGATGCCCATTCCAAATGGATGGATGTTCACGCTACACAGTCAGCCACTTCATCTATAACTATTGAAAAGTTGCAAGTTACATTCGGGTCACAAGGACTACCTGACACGGTGGTAACAGATAATGGTACCAATTTTTGTAGCGAAGAGTTTGAAGCTTTCTTAAAACAAAATGGTATCATTCACATAAAGACATCTCCCTACCATCCAGCATCCAATGGGTTGGCGGAAAAGGCAGTTCAAATTTTTAAAAATTCTCTTAAAAGATTAACAGGAGGCTCATTGGAATCCAGAATTAGCAAGTTTCTGTTACGGTATCGAGTAACACCTCAGACTACCACAGGAGTTTCCCCTGCTGAGCTTTTAGTGGGAAGAAAATTAAAAACTTGTTTAGACTTACTGCATCCAGATGTCCAGGATAGAGTTATGAAGAAGCAAGAAATGCAAAAGTACTACCATGATCAGAAAGCGCGGCATAGGGAATTTAAAGTGGGAGAATTAGTTTATGTAGTAAACTTTTCTCCAGGGAAAAAATGGCTATCAGGCGTAATTGTCCAAAAATCCGGTCCTGTTTCTTTCAAGGTGCAGTTGCTAGATGGGAGGACTGTACGACGTCATCTCGACTATGTGAGGAGAAGGGTAAGCATAGAGGGCGAGACGGTTAACGCAGATGATGCCATACCACCTCCCATGGACCTCACAAATGGAGCAGGAATTCAGAAACATGGTTCGGCACCGGCAGGCAGCGTGTCGCCCCTAAAGGCAGGAGTTTCGAAGCAGTCCGGAGCACACAACAGCAACGCGCCGGATCAAATTCAAGAACGAGAGTTAACCTCAAGTCAAGAGTTCGAACCTGGATTGCCGCCACAACAGCAGCCGTTGGAGAGGGAAACACTGCGCCGTTCTGAGAGACTGCGCCAGAAGCCAGATCGTTTGCAGATAGCTTGGAAATAAAATGTTAGGTCTCTTGCTTCACTTGTGTTAACTATTTTAATTGTTGGAGTTTTGTATTACTTTTGCTAGTTTTAGTTACTATGTTTATTTTGTTTTTTGTCTCGTGTTTGCGGGTTTTAGCGTTTCTTATAACTTGTATCGAATATTTTTTTTCTAGTCTTTCTAATTGATAAGTTTTAGTATCTTCTGTATCTTTTTTAACATTTTGGTTGTAAACTTGATTTTATGGTTTCTAACCTGAGTTTTTTTTAAAAAAAGGGAGGAGTGTTATAATTGTTACTACCAAAGTACTACTTGTCATTCACTGCTTCATGTATTGGTTTATGTATTAGTTCATACTAGTTGATTTCGGAAGCTTCTCTCTGTATGGAGCCAGTTCAGCTCCAGCCGGCAAGCGGGTAGCCGCTCCTTAATACATTGTTACCCCTGGAGTCCATCTCTTACTACGTCTCAATCCTGCAGTTATTACAGAGATGTACTGTTATCTAGCACATATGGTGACTTGTACAGTAGAGAACAAAAAGGCGGTGCTGTTTCCAGTGTACACGGAGACGTTTACGCAAGAGAACACGGTGTCAGTGGGGTTTCTGAGGCACGAGAGGGTTGTTATGAAGGAAGGCGAGATGGTTGTAGCCTCCACCACGGAAAACGAAGAGAAACCGTGATCAGAAACCATTATCGTGCTTCTTTTTTTGATGTGACTGCCTATCCGCGCAAACACGACAACGGTAATGATGAAAATGATAATTCTGTTTACTCATCATCATCACCTTTCATTCACCTCACATCAAATACATTTACTAAATTCCCATTGCACTCTCCTTTACTCGTCACCCACGCAGGTGTCAACATAGCAGTGGCGAATAACACTTTAGGTCACTGCTCTTGTCAAACCTTCAATTCTTAAGGTGCGTCCACACGATCGAACAATGCTCGACGGACAAAATCGTTACCATATCAGAGGAGAAGCAGGATGACGTCATAAGCGGTGAAACGATGGAAGTGGATCTGGCAACAATCAGTGGTACCAGATGAGGCTGTTTACCACTGTTTCAACTCTGCTCACAGGGCAAAGACCGGTGGACAATGTTCGAAGGTGATGTCCGTTGGCAACTCAGGCATTTAAGTCAGTGTGTGGCCTTGGACGAGTGGTGCAGTACATCACTACCATGGTCCACAAGAAAAAAAAGAAGGCTAAAAAAAATTGCACTATGCAGCATGATCATTGCTGTACTCTGTGAGGAGGAGGAGGAGATGACAAGAAGGGAATGGTGCAAGGACTGGTTGCACAAACGAAATGAAAGGGGAAGCCATGCAACCATTTTGCAAGAATTGAGAACTGGCTATGAATCGGACTTTACGAACTATATGCGGATGGACCCAAATACCTTCTACGATTTATTGGAAAAGTTAAAACCTTTTATAACAAAGCAGGACACCTGTATGAGGGAGAGCATTTCACCTGCAGCACGTCTGGAAGCAACGTTGAGGTACCTTTCCACCGGGTGCTCCTACAGTTCACTTCAATACAGCACAAGGATTTCAAAACAGAGTCTGTCTGCAATCATTCCTGATATGTGCCAAACCATCTATGATGTGCTTAAGGATCCATACTTAAAGGTAAGTAATGCTTGTTTGTGACGGTGCATATATTATGAATATGACTTGCGTAATGTGAAGAACATCTCTACAGTTAAGCATAGACGCGAGATTAATTACATACATTATATACATCTTGTTAGGTGTATGTAAAAAGACCCAAGTGCTTGGTGTTTGGCCACTCGTACATTACCCACGTTGAAGCGCAACCCGTCATATAAAAGTGCATCTCTACACATATGTCACATATGTAAAGTTGTTCATGAATATTGTTTCTAAACCAGGGACAAAGACATACTACCACTTAACTGTCACAGATTTATTGTTAACATATTAATGCCACTTCAATACAGACAATAATGGTCGTACTACATAATTAGCCAACAACCTTGGATGAAAAGGTGAGCTTCCCTAATTTCCCCAGATAAAGTACCTCAGAAATTAGTTTCTGTGCATGGATCCTATTTTCTACATTCATCTTTCGCAAATCATTGGTAACAACATCACCAAAAGCACTTTCTTCATCGCTATCCTTCTCCGATCGAGATAATTCTTTCAGTTGATGAAGCGCTTCTTCAAGCACCTCATGCCTCTCGTCAGTGAGTAAAGACCTTTTTCTCCCTCGGGTAGTTTGAGTCTGAATGCGTGAAGACTCAGGCGTTGCAGGTGGTACATTATCATGCGATGTACTTGGGACAGGTGTGACAGGCGTTGGTGTTGTATGGGTTACAGAACCATCTTCATTTTGTTGAAGTATAGGATCATTGAAAATCTGGAAATAGATACAAGCCATTAGTGTATGTCAACGTGTATTATCGTTTTAATTTCCTGTGAAAGAGAGAGAGAGAGAGAGAGAGAGAGAGAGAGAGAGAGAGAGAGAGAGAGAGAGAGAGAGAGAGAGAGGAGGATAATGTATTATATATATCGAGAACGCATACAAAAGACCTTTAATAACATTTTTCTCATTAACAGACACCCCAAACAGCGGAGGAGTGGAAGCGTGTAGCACAGGGATTTTCCAAGAAATGGAACTTTCCTAATTGCATCGGAGCAGTTGACGGGAAGCACATCCTGATAAGGCCACCACCTGATAGCGGCTCCTTCTACTACAACTACAAAGGAAGCCACAGCATAGTGTTAATGGCTGTCTCCAATGCAGACTCAAACTTCATATATGTTGACGTGGGCACTAATGGAAGAGTGTCGGATGGTGGAGTGTGGGGTAACTGTTCTCTCAACCAGCGTATTGAAGCAGGATCTGCCGGTATGCCAGATGATGAGGTACTCCCAAACAGCTCAAAAATATTACCATATGTGATCGTTGCTGATGATGCATTTCCTCTGAAGCGTCATATCATGAAGCCTTTCTCTCATCAAAATCAAAACCTTGAGCAACGTGTGTTTTCCTACCGACTGTCAAGAGCTCGACGCACCGTAGAAAACGCATTCGGAATACTTGCTAAAAGATTTGAAGTGTTTCATAAAGCCATTAACCTTGAACCAAAAAAAGTAGAGAAAATAGTTCTTGCTTGCACTGCACTACATAATTACCTTCGCAAAGCACCTATCACCCCAACTTTGTGTTCTGATGCAAATATAGAAAACGCTGATGAAATCCTTGGCATGCTACCGCTCGAGTATGAAGAACACACCACCATCAACGGCACAATTGTACGCAATCTGTATATGAAATATTTCAATGAGGAAGGTACTGTGATCTGGCAAAACAGACATACATGAGGCTAAGTTACAATAACTCGGGAGTAAAATTATAATAGTAATGTATCATAAAAATCACCAATGTTGCATATTGAACATATTTTACATTGCTTTGTTGACAAAATGTATTATAAAGGTAGATTGTGGCAATAAAGAATGTATGGCCATTGTTTGGTTTTTCATTTTTTTTTTCATTCAAAGACAGGTAAACAGACAGATATACGACAATTACGTACTCACCTCATGATCAGACACTTCTTCAGGCACAAGAGACACTTGGCTATCCATACTTGACACGGATTCTCTCTTGCTGTCGCCATCGTTGAGGAAGCAGAGGTCATCAAAACACCATAATATGGGGGTGTAAATGTCGTCAGCACCAGCCCCCGACTTCTTTGATTTCTCCTGTTTTCGTAGTTCTCTCCTATATTGACTACGGATGGATTCTATTTTTTTCTTCACTTCAGAAGCAGTAACAGATAATCCATTTCTATTCAGTCCTGCCGTTATTTCATTAATGGCCGCGACACGTTTGTTCCTATCCTTGTACACAGTAGACTTTACATTCCATAGGCATGGATTCTGCCGGTATAGTTCTATTAGTAGCAGGGTCTCTTTTCTGTCCCAGTGGCAACTCTTCTCATTGACTGAGGTACTGCTGGCCATGGTCACAGGACGATGAGAACTAATGAACTGACGGACTTTGAAAATCCTGTAACCAAGTGACTTTGCTCGTCGAGTGTCTGGCAGTATCGTA
>NW_026973669.1:1252500-1255000 GCF_035594125.1 Scylla paramamosain
GATTAACAACATTTCTGCATTATTAACAGCAGAAAGACTCTTGAGAACCCTGCTAGTCATCTCTGTGGCCTTGGAAAACAGTCAGAGAGAGAGAGAGAGAGCAAAATGTTTACGAGTACTGGCTTGGCTCACCTCGAAGTCTTCCCCTGGTCTGGTGAGCGCTACGTTGATGGTATAAGTAGAAGTGTCGTGGTGTGGGCGCAGGAAGGGCTGCTCATCTGGCTTGTACCTTACCATGAAGTTCATTATGGCGCGTGGGGGCTGTTCAGAGAGAGAGAGAGAGAGAGAGAGAGAGAGAGAGAGAGAGAGAGAGAGAGAGGAAGTGTAAGGGAGTTTGTTGGGTATGTGAAGGAAGGAAGGAAAGAAGTAGAGATATTGTAGAAGGAAGAACGAAAGGGAAGGAAGGAAGGAAAATGATAAAAGGAAGGAAGGAAGAAGCAGGAAAGAAGGAAATATAAAGAAAAATGGAAGGAATGAAGGAAGGTAAAGAGAGGAAGATGAATATGCGAAAACAAATGAATGAGAGAGAGAGAGAGAGAGAGAGAGAGAGAGAGAGAGAGAGAGAGAGAGAGAGAGAGAGAGAGAGAGAGAGAGAGAGAGAGAATAAATGTAGAAAGAAGGAGGGAAAACAAAAACAAAACAAAAATGAACAAAGAAAGAAAGAAGAAAGAAGATAAAAAAAAAAACAGAAAAAATATTATTCGTAAAAAAAAGGAAAAAGAAAAAAAAGAAAAATTCTTAAGCAGTATTATCAAAACAAACTAATTAATTAACTTAAAACTATAACTTATAACTAAAAAAAGCAGTAGTGAACATGCTGCAGTAGTGCTGTTAGTCATGCTGTTATGAATGCTGTCAGTAATGCTGTTTGAAGTGTTTACGTTCCGTTTTCTTTTTTTTTTTTTTATGGGTCACTTGTGTATTTGTTTTAACTGGAATTTGTCCCACCACCACCACCACCACCACCACCACCACCACCACTACTACTACTACTACTACTACTACTACTACTACTACTACTGCCACCATCATCATCTCTACTATTTTCTTTTTCTAAATTTCTTATTCTTGTTCTTCGTGTTCTTGTTGTTGCTGTTGTTGTTATTGTTGCTGCTGCTGCTGTTGTTGTTGTTGTTGTTGTTGTTGTTGTTGTTGTTGTTCTCTTTTTCTTTTTCCTTTTTTCTTTCTTCCTTTCTTCTCTCTTCTTTTTTTCTTTCTTGTCTCATTGTTGTTGTTGTTGTTGTTGTTGTTGTTGTTGTTGTTGTTGTTGTTGTTGTTGTTTGTCTTTCCTCTATTCTTTTCTCCTTTCCTTTCCTTCCTTCCTTCCTTCCTTCTTTCCTTCCTTCCTTTTACCTCTTCTCCCTTCTTTTCTTCTTTCTTTCTTTCTTTCTTTCTTTTATCTCCTTTCTTTGTAGCTGCTATTCTTCACCTTCCACCACCACCACCACCACCACCACCACTACCACCACCACCACGACCCCACATCACAACAGACTACTCACGCCCACATCATTGTTGTAATCCTGGAACACCTTCAGTTGCATGGGTTGGATATAGGAACGAAGGATTTCAAGCCACTCTGCCTCCATTCCCATTTGCCTCATGTGGATATCGACGGTTGGCACAGACTCATATCCACCCTCCAGTCTCCAGTCCTGTGTGTGGATGCGTGTGGATATGTGTGGATATATGTGGATACCTTTGGATGCGTATGGATGTGTGTGGATACCTGTGGATGCCTGTAGATGCGTGTGGATGCGTGTGGATACGTGTGGATACGTGTGGATACCTGTGGATGCGTGTGGATGCGTGTAGATGCGTGTGGATGCGTGTTTAAGGATCCTTGGTGAGGAAAATGTGGGTATTTGTGTGTGTGGATGTTATTTTCTTGTCTGTTTGTTTTTGTTTATATGTGTGTGTGTGTGTGTGTGTGTGTGTGTGTGTGTGTGTGTGTGTGTGTGTGTGTGAATATACTGGTAAAAAGCGCATTCCAGTCATTACAATCCATTCCAGTTTGTCATTCCAGCCACAAGGATCGTATAATTAATAGTATCTTACCTTCTGGAATATAAAATAGATAGATAGATGGATAGATAGATAGATAGAGAGATAAAGTTGATAAGTCAGGAGGGAATATTAACTAATGTGCCTGTACAGAAGAAGAAAAGTCATCATCGTCATCATCATCATCATCATCACCATCATCATCATCATCATCAAATTTATATATAGGTAGTAAAAGGAAAGAAGATTGAATGTATAGCCGAAAATGAAAGATGAAAAAAAAAAACATCATTACTATCATCACTATCATCACTATCATCATCATCATCATCATCATCATCATCATTTAAGAAACGCTGTGAAAATTTTATGAATGAAAATTTTGGGTTTTGTAGTAATTTTTTTTTTTTGTTTAGTGAAAATTTTGGTTTAAACGTTGATCTTTTTGGGTTAAAAGTCAACATTTTGGATAATTTTGAGAGTTTTTTGTGTATGA
>NW_026973669.1:1270000-1272500 GCF_035594125.1 Scylla paramamosain
CAAAGAGGTGAATGATTAACAGGAGCATGAGTCGATGGGTCAGTGTGAAGGTGAGTAACTGGAGTTTTGTCTGCAAGGAGGTTTATACAGGAATCTAATGTACGTAATCTGATCTAACCTAACCTAACCTAACCTAACCTAACCTAACCTAACCTAACCTAACCTAACCTAACCTAACCTAACCTAACCTAACCTAACCTAACCTAACCTAACCTAACCTAACCTAACCTTAATCTAACCTAACCTAACCTAACCTAACCTAACCTAACCTAACCTAACCTTAATCTAACCTAACCTAACCTAACCTAACCTTAATCTAACCTAACCTAACCTAACCTAACCTAACCTAACCTAACCTAACCTAACCTAACAACCTAACCTAACCTAACCTTAATCTAACCTAACCTAACCTAACCTAACCTAACCTTAATCTAACCTAACCTAACCTAACCTAACCTAACCTAACCTAACTTAACCTAACCTAACCTAACCTAACCTAACCTAACCTAACCTTAATCTAACCTAACCTAACCTAACCTAACCTAACCTAACCTAACCTAACCTAACCTAACCTAACCTAACCTAACCTTAATCTAACCTAACCTAACCTAACCTAACCTAACCTAACCTAACCTAACCTAACCTAACCTAACCTTAATCTAACCTAACCTAACCTAACCTAACCTAACCTAACCTAACCTAACCTAACCTAACCTAACCTAACCTTAATCTAACCTAACCTAACCTAACCTAACCTAACCTAACCTAACCTAACTTAACCTAACCTAACCTAACCTAACCTTAATCTATCCTAACCTAATTTAACCTAACTCAACCTAACCTAACCTAACCTAACCTAACCTACGTAACCAAACTTAACTTAACCTAACTTAACTTAACTTAACCTAACCTAACCTAACCTACCCTAATCTGATATAAATGTGTTTAACCAATGTTTTTTTTTCCATATTGTTTCTTTCTATTCAGTCATCCAACCTATTTCTCCCTCATGTTATTAATCTTAAGTGTGTGTGTGTGTATGTGTGTGTGTGTGTGTGTGTGTGTGTGTGTGTGTGTGTGTGTGTGTGTGTGGTGTGTGTGTGTGTGTGTGTGTGTGTGTGTTTTAACGTGTTTTCTCCACCTATTTTTTACCACTGAAACACTGACAAACACTTCCCTTCTCTCTCTCTCTCTCTCTCTCTCTCTCTCTCTCTCTCTCTCTCTCTCTCTCTCTCTCTCTCTCTCTCTTCTCTCTCTCTCTCATTCCTGTAGTGAAGGCAAGCGTGTGTATTTTTTTAAATGTTTTGATGTCTTATTTATTTATTTATTTATTTATTCCTGTTTTTGACCATTTAAAGAACAGCATAGAAGCTTCCTGAATGAACGAAAAAATTACAATTCCCGCCATGATTAACAAAAACTCTAACAGCATTTTTCAACCCTTGCCACACCTTTTAAGTCTCTCAAGCTTTAACCCTTTCACTGCCATACAAAGAGTAACACCAAAGCAATGCAAGGAGTCTTTATAAGTGTCTACAAGAAGGAAAGGGGTGAAAAGAATAGATTTTGCAATTTCTTCTTAGTTTACAGGCTGCATGTAGCTGTGCAACAAGGATAGGCGCCTCACAGTGATTGGTGATGAAGGATAGGTGTGCCAGATTGGAGTCAAAGGGTTAAGACTGGGAATATATGATTAAAAATATTGGTTCTCTATCTTAAATAACCTGAGTGGTGGTGAAAGATAGGTGTACTAGATTGGAGCCAAAGGGTTAAGACTGGGAATATATGATTAAAAAGCATTAGTTCTCTATCTTAATTAACCTGAGTGGTGGTGAAAGATAGGTGTGCTGGAATGGAGCCAAAGGGTTAAGACTGGGAATATATGATTAAAAATATTGGTTCTCTATCTTAATTAAGCACAGGAATGAAGGTACAGGTGTGCCAGATTGGAGCCAAAGGGTTAAGACTGGGAATATATGATTAAAAATATTGGTTCTCTATCTTAATTAACCTGAGTGATGGTGAAAGATAGGTGTACTAGGATGGAGTCAAAGGGTTAAGACTGGGAATATATAATTAAAAGTATTGGTCCTCTATCTTAATTAACCTGAGTGGTGGTGAAAGATAGGTGTACTAGGATGGAGTCAAAGGGTTAAGACTGGGAATATATAATTAAAAATATTGGTTCTCTATCTTACATAACCTGAGTGGTGGTGAAAGATAGGTGTACTAGGATGGAGTCAAAGGGTTAAGACTGTGAATATATAATTAAAAGCATTAGTTCTCTATCTTAATTAAGCACAGGAATGAAGGTACAGGTGTTGGATGTTAGCGAATTGTGTCTAAATTTAACACCTCACACAAAACACCAACTTTTAATATCTCAATCTGTTTTAATTATTATCTTACATGACACTCAATTCGCCTCTTATAACACTCCCTACCGTCCAGTCTACAGCCACTATTCTGAAACGCTTTCTCTCTCTCTCTCTCTCTCTCT
>NW_026973669.1:1287500-1292500 GCF_035594125.1 Scylla paramamosain
TGTTAAGGCTGTTTGCATGACTGGTACAAATTGCAGCCGTGTAAGTTCTTGGGGAAGCAAGTAAACCACTGGCCAAAGCTGAGGGTTTTTAGCATCATTGTTCTCCTTGATTCGAGATTCACAAAGGCCTTTTCTGCTGAACAAGTCATTTGGTTCCAGGCCCACTGCCATGGATCCCTGAGAACTGTGTCCACATTCCTCCCAGCAACAACACCCATTAAGTCTACTGCACATTCCAACGCAAGTCACATTAATCACTCCACACTTATGAGGACTGAGAGTGTGCCGAACTGATGCATGCAAGGCAGAGACAGAGAGACAGAGAGAGAGAGAGAGAGAGAGAGAGAGAGAGAGAGAGAGAGAGAGAGAGAGAGAGAGAGAGACGCGGGTGGCATGAGGTGAGATCGGGGACAGCCTGGTTCACTGTGTCTGGGGCAGAAACAAGAATGCGTGCAGTACAAAGCGTAGAGTGGGGACGGCAGAGGTGCGAGAGACAGTGCAGAGGGCAGCTGGTTGAGGGCAGCAGTGTTGCCACCGCTGATAAAATTTTGGAAGATTTAATGAAAAAAAAAAAAAAAAGACCCATAATCTGAATTCAAGAAATCAGTATATATTTTTATAGATTTGTACAAATTATTATTGAAATTTCAAATCGGAGACTTAATGATCCCTTCCCTCACACCGGTAAGCATGCACCGACCCCCTGGCTATGCACCGACCCCCTCCCCTTGACCCCTGGCTATGCACCGACCCCCTCCCCTTGACCCCCTGGCTATGCACCGACCCCCTCCCCTTGACCCCTGGCTATGCACCGACCCCCTCCCCTTGACCCCTGGCTATGCACCGACCCCCTCCCCTTGACCCCCTGGCTATGCACCGACCCCCTCCCCTTGACCCCCTGGCTATGCACCGACCCCCTCCCCTTGACCCCTGGCTATGCACCGACCCCCTCCCCTTGACCCCCTGGCTATTCACCAACGCTCCCTTGACCCCCTGGCTATGCACCGACCCCCTCCCCTTGACCCCTGGCTATGCACCGACCCCCTCCCCTTGACCCCTGGCTATGCACCGACCCCCTCCCCTTGACCCCCTGGCTATTCACCAACGCTCCCTTGACCCCCTGGCTATGCACCAACCCCCTCCCCTTGACCCCCTGGCTATGCACCAACCCCCTCCCCTTGACCCCCTGGCTATTCACCGACCCCCTCCCCTTGACCCCCTGGCTATTCACCGACCCCCTCCCCTTGACCCCCTGGCTATTCACCAACCCCCTCCCCTTGACCCCCTGGCTATGCACCAACCCCCTCCCCTTGACCCCCTGGCTATTCACCGACCCCTCCCCTTGACCCCCTGGCTATTCACCGACCCCTCCCCTTGACCCCCTGGCTATGCACCAACCCCCTCCCCTTGACCCCCTGGCTATTCACCGACCCCCCTCCCCTTGACCCCCTGGCTATTCACCAACGCTCCCTTGACCCCCTGGCTATTCACCAACGCTCCCTTGACCCCCTGGCTATTCACCGACCCCCTCCCCTTGACCCCCTGGCTATTCACCAACGCTCCCTTGACCCCCTGGCTATTCACCAACGCTCCCTTGACCCCCTGGCTATTCACCAACGCTCCCTTGACCCCCTGGCTATTCACCAACGCCCCCTTGACCCCCTGGCTATTCCCCCCCCTTTCCTGAGGGCAAGGAAGTCAAAGCTTAAGAAACAAGCGGTGGTGGCGGCGGACTGCAGGCGGGATATTTAAGAAGAGGCGTTGAGGAGTGTGTGGGGTGTTGCAGTGTGTGACGCCTGGAGGAAGCCCGCGCCACAGATTGACTACTCGATGGAAGCAATAATGTTTTGATTGGTGAGAGTTGAAGGACTTGACAACAATGTTGCAATCGTTTACTGGTGCGTCATGTGAAGAGTGTGTGGTGAAGTGGTGGCTGCAGTCCGTGCTGTCAGTGCCTCGGGTGACTGTCAACACGTGTGTTGCGTCGCCTCTCAGTCTTCGTCGTGTTAATGGGAAAAGATTTAGCTGTTTAAGACGCTCTTCCTATGATTTGTTTGTCAGGCTTGGCGCCATCTTTGTTACTCCGCGCTGAGCTGCTTCTAGTTCACCAACGTCTTAGTGGCAGCAGGGGCGCCGCGCCTGAGTGCAACATTCCACGAGGGGCCGGACTCAACAGCTATGCAAAGAGAGCATCGTATCGTTACATTTATACTGAACAGATCTGCCCATTCAGCCAATCACTTGCTTGGTTTGTTAACGACCTGTCAACATTGCTGGCTGGGTCTTCAGCTCACTTAACTTGTCACTTCTAAATCAATTTCGTTGTCAACACTTTCAAGTTGGGTACCATTTGAAATGTACTTTGCTTTCTCGTTTGTGTGCCCTGTGTGAGGCACCTTGCACTCGTCTGCATCAACACTCACCTGCCAGGTTTGCCTCCACTCTGTCAGTTTGTCTGGATTGTTCTGCATGTCTGTTACTTGTTCCTTAGAGACTACGACACTCGCTACTTCGGTGTCACCAGCAAACTTCAGTATTACACTGGTGACACCCTCACCCACCCCTCGCTAGTGTAAACAACGAAGAGAACAGGTCCAAACACTCATCCCTGTGGCACCCCGCTGCTTACGTAAGTCCACTTGGATGCTTTTCATTTATTCCTACTCTTTGTTTACGGTTGTTTAGCCAGCTTTCAGCCTATCGCAACACGTCGCCTTGGATACTGTGTGATTTTAGTTTAATCAGTAAATATTTGTAGTGAGCTTTGTCGAAGGCCTTTTGAAAATCAAGATATATCTATCGCTTCACTCTCGTCATACTGGTTCGGAATATCGTAGAAGTGTAAGAGGTTTGTCAAGCAAGAGCGTTTGTTGCGAAAGCCGTGTTGAGTATTTCTAAGTACTAGTAAACTGTTTTCCTCTAAGTGATTAACAAGTTTGTCTTAAGAGTGTTTCTAGCATTCTGCATACGACTGAGGTTAAGCTAACTGGCCGGTAATTGCATGGTGAAGATTTAGTCTTTTAGAAAACCTGAGTTACTTGAACGAGCCTCCACGCAAGACACTGCAGGGACTGAACAGTGACGGCAGAGGTGTGACTAATAGACGTCGCTTCTTTCATTACCCGCGGCGAGATTGTGTCAGGCCTGGGTGACTTGCTTACTTAAGTTTATTGGTAAATGTCAACATCTGTCTTTCTTTTATGTTGATATTATTTAACAAGTCGCTGTTATCAATTTAGACTGGTGACACCGTAGGAAGGTCGCTGGGGTCCTCTGCTGTAAATACTGAGGCAAAGAAAATGTTTAGGGTGCTTTTCATTTGCTGTCCGTCGTTGGTGTAAGATAAAGAAGAGGCGTAGAAGAAGGAAAGATGTAGCAGAAGAAAAGACGTAAAAGAAGAACAAGAACAAGAAGGAAAATAAGAAAAGACAAAAGGATAAAAATAAAAAGAAAGAAGAAAAATCAAGAAAACAAAGAACAAGAACTAGAAAAGAAGAAGAAGAAGAAGAAGAAGAAGAAGAAGAAGAAAAAGAAGAAGAAGAAGAAAACAGAAGTAAAAAAAGGAAAAAGGAGATTGAACAACAACAACAACAACAACAACAACAACAACAACAACAACAACAACATCAAACTTGACAAAAAATTATGAGACAGACAGACAGACAGAGAGAGAGAGAGAGAGAGAGAGAGAGAGAGAGAGAGAGAGAGAGAGAGAGAGAGAGAGAGAGAGAGAGAGAGAGATGCTTCTAATTTGCTGTTCGTTGTGGGTATAATCAAAATTTTCGTTCGGTACTTAAATCTCTCACTTTTGTCTGAGAAAGGGGCAATGTTCCTCAAATTTCCTCTAAATCTTTTACGCAACAGGTTAAAGAAGAGGACGGCGTGTATGCAGCACATTGATAAAGATAAAGAGGAATATTAATGAACAGGAGGTGGGAAAGAATAATAATAAGATGGAAGAAGAGGAGGAGGAGAATGGAGACTAATGAGACGACGACGAGGAGGAGGAGGAGGAGGAGGAGGAGGAGGAGAGAAACGAAAGAAAGAAAATAAATTAAGAGAGAAAAAGGAGAAATTGAAATATGAACGAAAAAGAGGAAGAAGAAAAAGAAGAAGAAAAAGAAGAAAAAGAAAGAGAAAGAAGAGAGAAGAGAAGAAGAAGAGAAATAAAACAAAAAGAGGAGGAAGAACAACAAAACAAGAAGGAGGAGGAGGAAAACACTTGATGAATAAGACGAAGAAGAAAAAACAACAACAACAACAACAACAACAACAACAACAATATTCCACTAACGAAAATAAATAAATAAGTAAATAAATGACCCTCATTACTCGCACAAAGGACAAAAAATATATAAATAAAAAAAATAACAACAGTAAATAAAAAAGCCAGTCTGAAAAATTCTTACGAGATTCTGTCCTTCACCTCAGCGAGTCAAATCCACTCAGTACCCGTTGAGCAGTGAGAGGGGAAGGACGTGCGCTGGTCTCATTCTCCTGCCTGTGCTTACCTGCTTCCTGCCCCCTTCACCGTTCCACCTCCTCCCTTCTTGTATAGGTAAGATAGATATTGATATGTAATGCTTTTTAGGTTGTTAATTATTGTTATTTTGATTTTTTTGAGGGGTTTTGTATGCGTGTGTGATAAATTTGTGACAAGGTTAATTTTGAATAGAGGAATTGAGATATAAAGAGAGAGAGAGAGAGAGAGAGAGAGAGAGAGAGAGAGAGAGAGAGAGAGAGAGAGAGAGAGAGAGAGAGAGAGAGAGAGAGAGAGAATAAACGAGAAAGAAAGGAAGAAGGGAAAAGAAAAAAATTAAGTAAGGAGAAAAGAATTAAATAAGAAGAGAGGAAAATTTGAGATAAAGAAGAGTCGTAGGAGAAGAAGGGAAGACGTAGAAGAAGAAGAAGAAAAGACGAAGAAGAAGAACAAGAACAAGAAGAAAAAGACGAAGGAGAATAAGAAGAAAGAAGAAAAAAACAGAAAGAAGAAAAGAAAA
>NW_026973669.1:1310000-1322500 GCF_035594125.1 Scylla paramamosain
TTGGCGGAACAAGAAGGGAGGTGGACATATGTGTGTGTGTGTTTGTGTGTGTGTGTGTGTAAGGTAAAAAAATTCTCTTGCAATATAAGTTTGTAAGTTGTAAATACGAGAGAGAGAAAAAAAAGAGAGAAAAATGTTTGTGCAGGAGAAAAAGGAAATGAGGAAACCGTGTATAAGGATGTGAGAGAGAGAGAGAGAGAGAGAGAGAGAGAGAGAGAGAGAGAGGGGGGGGGGTGATGCGGGCACAGAAAGGCGCAGTGACGTCCACTTTTATTCATCACGTAACAATGACAACAAAAGTCTGGTAACTTCCCACGAGCAAAAAAGTTGGAATGTTGTATTAGAGTTATCAAGAACTGGGGGAGGGAGGGGGGCAGGGGGCTCAAGGGGCGAGGGGTATCCTGTACAAGGAGCTACTGGTGCTGTTGCTTTTTTTTTGCTGTTGCTGTTGTTGTTGCTGCTGTTGTTATTACTGCTGTTGTTGTTATTGCTGTCTTTGTTGCTGTCGTTGTTGCTGTTGTTGTTGTTGCAGAGGAAGAACACGAGGTGATGCCGGTGCTGGCTGAGGGGGAGCTCAGCCCCCACCCTGACCCCTGGCACGACGGGGGGCGCGGCGTGCGCTACGTGGCGGGGCGGGGCGGGGCGGGGCGGGGCGGGGCGCGGTATCCCCGTGCGGGCCTCGAGTCACGAGGGCGCTGTCACATGTGCCGCCGCGGGGGCGGGGAGGGGGGCATCAGCGGGAATCCTGGCGCGGCCACGTGGGCGGGAGGGCCAGGGAGTCAGAGCGGGGCGGCGTGGAGTGCCGAGGGGCATGGAAGGGGGCGGGGGGCGCGGGGTCCTGCCTGGTGATGAGGGCTGGGCAACTCAGCGTCCTGGTGAGGCGGGGCGGGGCGGGGCGCGGGCGCACGCGGGGGGCAAGCATGGGCAGGGAGCAGGTCAGGCACCGCATGCGCCGCTGGTGGGGCCGCCGCCCCCGGGGGGAGCTTGACGGCCGCCGCACCAGCACGCGGGGGCGCGGCACCTCCAGGTGGTCGCCGTGGCGGGGCAGGCCGCCCCTGGGGGTGCGGGGCGGCCTGGCGGGGCGGGGCGGGCTCGGGGGCGGGGCCTCGGGGGGCGTTTCCCAGGGCAGGGTGGGGGTGGGGGGTGGCTCCCCGTCTTCCTCGATGGTCCGCCACATGAAGGCGCACTCGTCCTCGAACAGGCCGGGCGGCAGCTCCTCGCCCGCTGGCAGCCCCGCCCGCACCTCCTCCAGCAGCACCTCGGGCAGCGGCACAGCGGGAGGGGCAGGGGCGGGGGGGTCGCGGGTAGGGACGCCACTTCACCACGGGGCGATGGCGCACGGCCAAGCGCGCCTTGAGGGACGCCGCCAGCCTGGAGGGGGCGGAGCGGGGGACGGCGTCCCCGTCACAGCCCACGTCGAGGATGACGGAGCCGGCGCGGCCCCAGCCTGAGGACATGCGGTCCTCGAGGTCGTCTGAGGTGGGCGTGGTGGAGGAGGGCGTGACGGCGGGACTGCCGCCCCCTGTGGCGGCCTGGATCTGCGCGCTGGCCAGGCTCACCCGCTCTGGGTCCGCCGCCAGGAAGCCTTGATGCACGCCAGCAGCCACCAGAACCCCGCCGATGCTGCTGCTGCTGTAGCACATGGCAAGGTTATGCACGTACGCACACACACACACACACACACACACACACACACTACTGTCACCACCAATCCCGTCACCACCATCACCAATGGCACCAATCACACCACCACTACTACTATTATTATTATTATTATTATTATTATTATTATTATTATTATTATTATTATTATTATTACCACCACTACCGCACACAGCACCACCACCACCAGTCTTCCCTCCTGCCTTCACTGCCTTGCCCCTCGACACACACACACACACACACACACACACACACACACACGGTCCCTGCATCACTCATTGCACAAGTCCTGACAAGCAATCACCTCCTCAGCTGCCTGGCCTGCCGTCAATGTGTCACCCTCAGGAGATTAATTATACATGAATTCTTTACGAAACAACCTTTGAATGACTAAGAGTTTTTATGAGTTTTCTGAAAGTGTTCTACTGAAATAATAAGTTTTTAATGATTTTTATTTTTTCCCCTTATTTCTTCTACTGACTTAAAATCTGAGTGTCTTTTCTTGTTTTTCCTACTTTTTTTGCGGCTATTAATCTTTTGAAAACTGTACAAACAAATGAATGACCTAACAAGGGAGGAGGGGTGGAGGGAGGGGATAGGGGGAAAGGGAGGGGGAGGGGGCGGAACACACACACACACACACACACACACACACACACACACACACACACACACACACACACACACAGTGGTTAATGGTAGTGATGATATTAATGGCCAGACGTTCATCTCATTGGTACCTCTTGTTAACCTTTAGGGGGGAGGGAGATAGGGAGGGTGGGGGAAGGAGGAGGGGAAGGAGAAGAAGGAGGAGGAGGAGATAAAGGGGGAAAAGAAGAAGATAAGATATGAGGGGTATTAATATGTAGGAGATGTTAGGTGACAAAAATACGGTATAAGGTGAGTATAAGGTGAAGTATAAGGTGTATCAGGTGAAGTATAAGGAATATAAGGTAGGTATTAGATGCATAAGCCAAGTATAAGGGACATGAGATCACCTGAACCATTAAAACAAGGAAAACGTGAAGGAAATTAGGCAAAAAAGAAGATATCAAGCTGTATAAGGAAGTATCAGGGATTATGAGGGCCAGGGACGAAGGATGAGGTATAAGGATGTAGGTACTGTCATCTTAACCCTTAAAAAACACGCAAAATATAAGGAGATATGAGGAAAAAGAAGCTATGAGGGAGTATCAGGCTGGTGTAAGGGAGTATGAGGACCAGGGACGAAGGATGAGGTATAAGGATGTGAACACTATCATTTAAACCCTTAAAAACCAAGGGTGCGAGGTGAAAAGAAGGTAGGAGGGAGTATCAGGCTGGTATTAGGAAGTGTCAGGTAGTATTAGGATCAAGATCTCTTAAGACCAGGCAAAATATAAGGGGTATGAGGTGTGAGAGGGAAAGTAGAAGGGAATATGAGGAAAAAATGTATCAGGTTGGTAAAAGAAAGAATCAAAATATCACTCTCAACAATGTATTACTATTGTGTGTATGTATATTCACCATTTCATATGTCCGTTACACATGTGATACGTTCATATATTCATCCCACGTGTGCGCATGGCCAGCCAGTCTATTCTATTTTTAACCTTTCTCCTCTACCTCTCAAGGAAATTTCAGTCACTTCCACTCTCTAGGGAAAACGCCTATGTTCGCTCCGAGTCCTCCTTCCTGGTCATTGGCTAAGATAATGAGCTACCAACTAATTTCATGGCATCTCATTGGTCATTTCTCCTCCCCAAAACTCAAAACGTGATCCACTGAACTCAGATAAATACAGCCCGCATGGTAGCGAGCTCTCAGTGACGCTTCTCATACAAAACATCACACAAAAATAACAAGGTGGTTAGCCCACCAACTTTTCTCTTCTACTGTCTTTCAATATTTTCTAACCTTTATACTTCTTCTATACTAACTCTTATTCTTCACCCCTCTTTTCTATTTATAAAAAAAAAAGAGCTCTCAGTTCAAGTCAGAGTACAGTCAGTCGCAGTCAGTCAGAGCTCTCAGTCACTCAGTCCCGTCCGAGAGTCAGTCACGAGCAGGCAGTCTTGGTCTCTCACTTCACTCAGTTCCGCTCAGTCACAGTCCGCCTTGAGAGACGCAGCTCACTCATCATTCCCTATCACATTAAAGAGAGCGAACAATCAGTCATCACATTATTAATCTCGTCTCGAATCAAGTGTGTACAATCTCTACTGTTTAATCTAGAATAAGACTGGTGCAAGGGAGTATCAGGCTGGTGTCAGGGAGTATGAGGACCAGGGACGAGGGATGAGGTATAAGGACAGAGGTACAGTCATCTTAACCCTTAAAAAACACACAAAATACAAAGGATACGAGGAAAAAGAAGGTATGAGGGAGTATCAGGCTGGTGTCAGGGAGTATGGGGACCAGAGACGAGGGATGAGGTATAAGGACAGAGGTACAGTCATCTTAACCCTTAAAAAAACACACAAAATACAAAGGATACGAGGAAAAAGAAGGTATGAGGGAGTATCAGGCTGGTGTCAGGGAGTATGAGGACCAGAGACGAGGGATGAGGTATAAGGACAGAGGTACAGTCATCTTAACCCTTAAAAAAACACACAAAATACAAAGGATACGAGGAAAAAGAAGGTATGAGGGAGTATCAGGCTGGTGTAAGGGAGTATCAGGCTGGTGTAAGGGAGTATCAGGCTGGAGTAAGGGAGAACGAGGACCAGGGATGAGGGATGAGGTATAAGGATGGGGGTACCGTCGCCTTACCCCTTAATACCTGAAGGCACAAGACGCCGGGATGACGAGCGAGACAGGGGCGCCGAGGACTTGGAACTGTCCCTCCTGGAGCAGTAGGGGGAGCTGGAACCCTTGGCAGGCGCCCCACACAGACCAGGCAGCCCCTCGTCAGGCACGCTCAGGCTCCTCTGGTCCTTCACTGCACCTGTCACCACCTGAATGTCACCTGAGGGTCGCCTAGTTGTCCGTGCCACTTCTAACTAACCTTATGTGTGTGTGTGTGTGTGTGTGTGTGTGTGTGTGTGTGTGGTATTTTGAAGTGTTCTATTGAGTAATCTTTTTTTTTTTTTTTTGCGTGTTTAAAGTTGTTTTTCTTATGATTCCAGTGATAATTTAACAGTTTATCAGGCTACAGTGGATGTTATTAGGGTTTTCAAGGGTGTTTTGGATATTCTAGTTTTAACAGGCTGTAGTGGAGGTTACCAGGGTTTTCATTTTTTTTTTTTTTTTACTTTTTTTTCATGATTTCGATAGCTTTAGCGGAAGTCATTAGGGTTCCCAGGGATGTTTTCAAGATTCTAATAATTTAACAGGCTTTAGCGGAAGTTATCAGGGTTTTCAAGCGTCTTTTTTTTTTATATTCTCTCTTTTTTTTTTCTATTGATAGTTTAGCAGGAACCTTGCATCACTACCAGCAAAAAATGTCCATAATAGCCCGACCAATCATCTCTGTGGCCTTGGAAAGCAGCCGTGGTGAACAAAACCCGAGTGTTTGAGAGTACTAGGCTTGTGTGTGGTGGTCTGTATGTTGTGTGCTGTTGTTCCCTTGTCCTGCTGCGAATGTTTAATCTTTCTCCTCTCTTTCTTTTTTCCCTATTCATGTACTCTTAATGCTATTGCTGCCTTCTAAAATCTATAATAATCAAGGCATTTTAAGTTGCTTTAAGTATTCTTGCTTCAAAATGGAAGTTAATGGTGAAGAGTTTTTCACATGTATTAACTGCGAAGGACAAATAACATTATTTTTTTTTTTGCATTAGCACAATCCACACAAATGTCCAGCTGTGAGTGTCATGTTTTATTATTATCATTATTATCACCACTATTATTATTATTATTATTATTATTATTATTATTATTATTATTATTATTATTATCATTATTATTATTATTGCAAATGTATTACCATGTCTTATTGATACTGAGGAAAGAACTTATTTTTTCATGCATGCTACTACTACTACTACTACTTCCACCACCACTACTATTACTACTACTACTACTACTACTACTACTTCTACTACTATTTCAAAATAAGGAGGGAAGGAAGCAGAACATAAGAAATATTGAGACAAACACAGGAAAAATGAATAAGGAAATGTTTGTTCTTCCTGATATATGAGAAGAAAAAAAGAAAGGAAAGAAGAAAATAAATAAATCAAGAAAGAAAACAAAGGCAATCTCTGATAAAACATTCTTAATATAAAGACGGAAAGAAAGAAAGAATATCACAAATTGTATAATGAAGAAGGAGAAGAAGAAGAAGAAGAAGAAGAAGAGAGAGAGAGAGAGAGAGAGAGAGAGAGAGAGAGAGAGAGAGAGAGAGAGAGAGAGAGAGAGAGAGAGAGAGAGAATCTACATTTGTGACCCCGTTAAAATTTTCGAAACGGAGAACGCGAGAGCTAGGCTAGAGGAAGAGATGAGAAACAGTGATTTGTTTTGATACTTCAACAAAAACATCCATAACTTCCAAGATACAAGTAGCAAAGCACTGAGAGACGAGGAGAAGGAAGAGGAAACATTGCAGTATTAGTGACAAGAAGGATACAACGCGGGAAACACGGGAAAGGCGGAAATTATGCAAAAGTAAAAGGTAAACATACTTGGACTTCATCATGTAAGGGGAGGCGAGTGGGACGGGAATGGAATGTTGCAGTGTCATGTGTGCGTGTGTGTGTGTGTTTAATTTCTGATGCAGCTCTTTTATCTGTTACGAGAAGAGGAATACGTCTTGATTTTTAATGCCTTTTTTCTTTAGTTTTGTGTATGAGGTGAATGATGAAGGACAAGAAAAAAAAAGAAGAACAAGAGGAGGAAGAACAAAAGGAGGAAGAACTGGAAGAAGAAAAAAGAAGAAGAAGAAGAAGAAGAAAAAGACAATACGATCTCCTCCTCCTCCTCCTCCTCCTCCTCCTCCTCTTCCTCCTCCTCCTTCTCCACTTAAGGTGTGTTGCGTGTTTTCCCAGCCCTCTTTTTTTTTTTATTCTTTTTTTTCTTACATGACAATCTGACCTTGACTGAGGGCACCCGGAGGATGACTGGCGAGAATCAGTAGTGGTGGTGGTAGTGGTGGTGGTGGTAGTGGTGGTGGTGGTGGTGGTGGTAATGATAATATGCTATACTCTTCAATATTAACTCACTATTACCTAAGTTATTTATTTATTTATTTATTTATTTGTTTATTATTATTATTATTATTATTATCATTATCATTATTATTATTATTATTGTTATTATTATTATTTATTTATTTTTTTTTTTTAAGAGCCACTGGTCAAGAGGTGCAGAGTGTCTTGAATGTGTTCAGTGTTAAGTGCATCTAAGTGAGGTTCTAAGTGTAGTAGTGGTGGTGGTGGTGGTGGTGGTGGTGGTTAGGAAGGCTATTTTGTCTACTTATTTTCCGTGTGATTTGTATGATAGTGTGGTGAAAACTACTACTACTACTACTACTATTACTACTACTACTACTACTACTACTACTACTACTACTACTACTACTACTACTAAAGCAACAACAACAACCACAACAAAACAGCAACTACTACTACAACAACAGCAATAACAATCACAACAAACAACAACCACTACTACTATAACAACAGCAATAACAATCACAACAACAACAACTACGACTACACAAGCGAGGGCAGGCTTGTGGAGGTGGCGGCGGTGGGGCCAGCGGCGGCGGCGGCGGCGGCGGCGGATGTGGTGGTGGAGGTGGCGGTGGCAGCATGTAAACTTGACTAACTCTGTACCAATCAGTAACTATAACGACTAAGTTAGGAGCAGTGGCTGGGTTAGAAGCGTTGTACCTGGACTATGAGCAGTGGCTGGGTTAGGAGCAGTGGCTGGGTTAGGAGCAGTGGCTGGGTTAGGAGCAAGTGGCCTGCCGCCCGCATTCCATTCACCGGTACCCAGGGACCTGACGCCAGCCCTGGCCGTGACCTGACCCGGCCAGCAACCACTCCTACATCCCTTGCTGTTTTGCTGGCGGACATGGAGCAGGTCGTGTCCGCCTGGCCTCGGTGGCGGACATGGACACGCGGGCAGCTTCGCATATTATCATTTTGTATAGTATTGCTACATCAACATACGGCAGCTGACCTTTGCCGCCGTGTTACCTTGGTCACCTCTGCTCGTTACTACTACCAGAATGTGCCTAGTACAAGCAGTGGCTGGGTTAGGAGCAGTGGTTGGGTTAGGAGCGTGGTGGCTGGGTTAGGAGCAGTGGTTGGGTTAGGAGCGTGGTGGCTGGGTTAGGAGCGTGGTGGCTGGGTTAGGAGCAGTGGTTGGGTTAGGAGCGTGATGGGTGGGTTAGGAGCATTCGTTGGCTAAGGAGCAGTGGCTGGGTTAGGAGCGTGGTGGCTGGATTGGGTAGTTATGTATGGCTAGCTATTAAGCCAGTTAGGACCGTGACCCACCAGCTAAGCGAACAATCTAGTTGGGAATGTAACACCCCAACTAATCCAGCAAGCCAGTTAGGAGAGTGGTAACCCCAGTAATTAAGCCACTAAGCCATTAACTCAATAAGCCACTAAGCCAACAACTCACAAAGCCAGCCAGCCAGTCATGAACCAGTACCCTGACTAACAAGCCATTAAGCCAGGAAGCCACCATTGGACTTCGCAACCTGACTCCAGTAAACCAATAAGCCACAAAGCCACCTATGGACGCGGCAACCTGACCTCAATAAGCCAATAAGGCACTTGAACCAGTGAGCCGCCAAGCCAGACACGGACACCACTAACTAACTACAGTATGCCAACAAGACGTTAAGCCAGTGAGGAGGCAAGCCAGTAAGCCAGCACGCCAGCAAACCAGCAAGCCAGCCAGCCAGTAAGCCAATTAGCCACTCACCTAATAAACCAGCAAGCGACAAAGCCACTCAACTAATAAGCCAGCAAGCCATTCAGCTGATAAGCCAGCAAGCCACTCAGCTAATAAGCCAGCAAGCCACTAAGCCATCAGACCTCAAAGCTACTCAATTAGTAAGCCAATGAGACACTAAACCAGACGGCCAGCCAACTATTAAGCCAGCAAACCAACAAGCCAATCAGTCAGCCATCAAGCCTTTAATCTAGCAAGCCAGACAGCCAGCCAGACATTAAGCTACCAAGGCAACAAACCACTAAGCCAGCCAACTTATAAGGCAACAAGCCACTAAGCCAGTCAGCTAACAAGCCAACAAGCCACTAAAGCAGCCAACTTACAAAGCAATAACCCACTTAGCCAGCAAGCCACCAAGCCACCAAGCCAGCCAGCCAGACAGCCAGTAAGCTAACAAGCCACTAAGCCAGGCAGCCAACCAGTAAACTAGCAAGCAAGCCAGTTAGCCAGCCAACAAGCCATTGACAGTCTGCAAGCCAGTTAATAAGCCAGCCAGCCAGTAAGCCAACTAAGCCACGAAGCCAGCAGGCAACTAAGCCATCAAGCCACAAAGTTAGCAAGGCTCTAAGCCAGTCAGCCAGGAAGTCAACAAGTCGGCAAACCATTTAACCAACAGACTAACCAGCCAGCCAGCCAACAAGCCACTAAGCCAGCCAACCATTAAGCCAACAAGCCAGCAACAATAAGCTAGCCATTAAGCCATCAAGTCTCTAAGCCAGCCAGCCAGCCAGCAAGCAAGCTAGTAAGCCAACAAGCCTCTAAGCCAGCTAGCCAAGAAGCCAAAAAGCCACTAAGCCAGCAAGCGAGTCAGCCATTAAGCCAGGAAGTCAAGAGGTCACTAAGCCAGCCAGCCAACAAGCTATTAAGCCAGCCGACCAGTAAGCCAACAAGCCATTACGCTAACAAACCATAAAGCCAGCAAGCCAGCAAGCCATCAAACCACATGCCATCAAGCCAACAAGCCACTAAACCGTCAAGCCATTAAGCCAAGAAACTATTAAGGCAGCAAGTCAGTCAGCCGGCAAGCCAGTCTACTATTAAGCCACCAGGTCTTTAAGCCAGCCAAGCAGCCGACAATCAACCCAGTAAGGCAAAAAGCCACTACGGCAGCTAGCCAGTAAGCCAACAAGCCATTAAGCCACTAAGCCAGCAAGCCAAGAAGACAAGAAGCTAAAAAAAAGCCAGCAAGCCACTAAGCCAGCCAGGTCCTGAAATCATTAAGACATTAAGCCAGTTAGGAAAGCGGCAGTCTAACCCCGTACGTGGAAAAAGAAGGAAAAAAAAATCTATTTATCGCTAACCCAGCCATTCAAAGCCATGACTAGCAATTGTTATTCAAAGGGAACTAAATTCTAAGGGACTGTTGTGCTGAGCCGAGTAGCGGGGTTGTGAGCCGGGTACCGCCCACCACAACGGTTTGGCTAAGTACCGTTATGAGTTTAAAATGCCTGTTGATGTTTGCTCGTCCTGTGAAAGATTAGATTTTAGATTAGATGTAGTGTTTGTTGGAGTGTTATGAATGGTTTTGTTCAGTGGTGTTGTAGTCGCGATTCAACGGCAGGACTCTTCAATGTTCCAACTTCTAATTTCTTAACAGTGGATAGTGAAAGCTAACGGGGTTTTCAGTGGTTTTTTCATGATTCCAGTGAAAGTTGTTAAGGTTTTCAAGTGTTTTCAGTGACAGATTAACAGGCTGCAGTGGAAGTTACTGGTGTTTTCAAGGGTGTTTTCATGATTCTTTAGCTTAACAGGCTGTAAAAGTTATTGGGGATTTGAAGGATGTTTGTATGATTCCAGTGAGGGTTTTAAGAAGTCATCTGCATCACGAGGGACAAAAAAACACTCTTGGGGACCTGACTCAGCATCTCTGTGGCCTTGAAAAGAGTCCTTGAACGCAACAAAATAACGGAATTTGTCTTCGTCACGCAACATCTTGTTATGGTGGTGGGTTACGGCGTTTACTGGCTTATGTGGACGTACGCGAAGGCACATGGAGCACAAGAACACAGGGGTTGGTGCAGGAAGTCGTCAGGCCTACACGTGGCAGTCCCTGTACAAAACATACCTGTCTGTTTCCACCTGTCATCCCTGCCCACGCATCGTTATAACCTCCTTCATGACTCGACCATTACCTATAACTGTCAGCTGTGGTGGGTGTTTGGAGCGGTGTTATGAGCGGTGCAGCGGAAGTTAGGAACGTACCAATGGAGTAGGAAGTTAGGAGGTGTCTGAGGAGCCTGTCTGTGATGTATGAAACAAGTCCTAAGGGGAGAAAGGCTAGTATTCATAAACGCTGTGCTCTCTCTCTCTCTCTCTCTCTCTCTCTCTCTCTCTCTCTCTCTCTCTCTCTCTCTCTCTCTCTCTCTCTCTCTCTCTCTACGACTGTTTTCCAAGGCCACAGAGATGACTAACCGGATTCCCAAGACGGTTTCTGCTGTTAATAATGCAGAAATGTTTTTAATCTGTCATTATAACCGTAAAAACGTCCTTAAAAACCCGTATGTCACTTCAACTACAGCCTTTGGAAAGTAGTGGAGGTTCCCAAGAGTGTTTCTCCTGTTAATAATGCAGAAATGTTGTTAATCTGCCACTACAACCGTAAAAACACCCTTAAAAACCCGCGTGTCACTTCAACTACAGCCTTTGGAAAGTAGTGGAGGTTCTCAAGAGTGTTTCTCCTGTTATTAATACAGAAATGTTATTAATCTGTCACTAGAACTGTAAAAACACCCTTAACAACCCGCTTCAACTACAGCAGGGGTTCTCAACCAGGGGGCAATTCTCCCCAGTGAGGGAATTTCAGGTTTTCAGGGGATGTTGGGAATTGGGACCACGAATTGGCAAACTCAAACTGTTTGTCTGCCTTTGAGCTCCCCAGGCCAGCACAAAATTCAGTATGCATCGGTTACCTTGTGTTAGCAGCTTACCAGACCGTTCACCACAAGCTCCTGAGCCGTAAAGATCAAAACAGACAGTGCTGCCACAAAGGAAAGACACAGGCGCCGTCGAGTGGTCTGTCTGCAGGAACATTACGAAGGCTTACACTTTGCTAAGGGTCCCAAACCTTCAAGTACTAAAACTGTAGAATTATCACTTTGAAATCGCTATTTGGAACGCGCTTTCGAGGGAGACAGTCTTGGAAAGGAGGGGGGATGACATTCTGACACATGGTGAAAGGGGTGCATGTGGCAAACGAGGCTGAGAACCACTGAACTAGAGCCTTTGGAGTGTAGTGGAGGACCCGGCGTGGAAACTTCATCATCCACAGAATCACTAGCAGCAACCATGTAGCCTAGCCGCGGTTAGGAGCGAGACAGGAGAAGTTACAGCAGAGGCAGCGGGCACAGCGGAGTGGCAGCGTGTTAGTCACATGGGTACGGTCGTTGCAGCGAGTACTAGTAGCAGTAGCGATCTAACTACCTTGCATGCAGACGAGGATAGTGGAGGCTTGTGTGACTGTCCCTGGCGACTCACCGGGGTCAGCGGTCGTTCCTGCACCTCCTTCCTCAAGAGACCCTGCTCTACCTCCTCCTCCTCCTCCTACCCCTGCTCTTCCCTCCTCCTGAGCACCTGAGGGAACGGTCAAGATTAATGGATGTTCACGCCGCCCATCAGCTGGTGCACTCAAGGCCGCACTACCTCGGGCGCCGCTAACCTCACCGCCCCGTCCATCCGTGACGCTGGGTAGCTCAAGGGACAGAGAGAAGGACTTGTTCGCCAGCCGCCTCCACCAGCCTGTGTTTGTGTGGGCATCAGTCTAAGGCACGTGGCGGCGAGGCGTGGGTTAGGTTAGGATGTGTGTGTGTGTGTGTGTGTGTGTGTGTGTGTGTGTGTGTGTGTGTGAGGGAGAGAGTAGGGGTGTGGCTGGTTGGTTAGGTGTGTGTGGTTATGAATATTTAAATCTCTCTCTCTCTCTCTCTCTCTCTCTCTCTCTCCTCTCTCTCTCTCTC
>NW_026973669.1:1327500-1330000 GCF_035594125.1 Scylla paramamosain
GAGGAGGAGGAGGAGGAGGAGGAGGAGGAGGAGGAGGAGGAGGACAAGGAAGAGGAAGAGGACGAGGAAGAGGAGGAGAAGGAAAAGGAATAGGACAGGTCAGGATAACTGGAGTAGGAATAACATCAGGAGGAGGAAGAGGAGGAGGAGGAAGAGGAGGAGGAGGAGGAGGAGGAGAAGTGGTATAAGGAAGAGTATAAGGAGGAGGAGAGAGATTAATGAGCCAATTTTGGAAGCAGATTAAGAGGAGAAGGAGGGGTACACAAATTAGACAAGTATAAGTACAGGAATAAGTTGGAATATTACCATTATAAGTATAAGGAAAGGTATTAGTAGCATATAAGTATTACGAATATCAGTAGTAGTTTGTAGATAAGTAACAGGAGAAATATTACATTTATTAGGATTATCAGGAGTATAAGTGACATAAAAGTATAAGGTGAAAGAGGAGAATAAGGCTGATATAAGCAGGATTATCAGAAGTATCAGTACGAGAATAAGGGGCAGTAACAAGAGTACAAGGCTAACTATACGAAGAGTGTTAGAGTATAAGACATTCATATATTCATATAATGTAAGAGTATTAGTAGTATAAGGAAGAATATAAGGAAGAGTATTAGTATTTTAAGATGGAAAAGTTGTATAAGTAGTAGTAGTAGTAGTAGTAGTATAAGAAGGCGTATCAGGAGGAACATTAGTAGTATAAGGAAGACAGTTGTATAAGGAAGAATATAAGGAGAAGTATTACTAGTATAAAAGTATCATTACCAGTATAAGGAGTGCAAGGAAGAGTATTAGTCGTATAAGCAGAAGAATAATGAGTTTTAGCAGTATAAGGAGGGATATAAGAAGAGAATTAGCAGTATAAGGAGGAACAAGGAAGAGTATTAGTAGTATAGGAGCTGTATAAGGAAGAGTATGAGGAGGAATATCAAGAAGAGCATTAGCAGTATAAGGAGGAACAAGGAAGAGTATTAGCAATATAAGGAGGAGTATGAGGAGTATAAGGAGGTATTAGCGTCCCGCCGTACCTGGCAGTGGAGGAGAGGGGGGTGGGGGGTGAGGGCAGGTCACCAAACACATGTCCACATTCATTTCCAATTCCGTGGCACGGGAATCGGGGATCAGGAATCGGGAATGTCCTGTGAACAGAAATAGGGGGCAGTCTTCCTGTCGTGCAAGGGGGAGGGGTGGAGTGGTATAGGTGGTGGTGGTGGTGGGGTGGATGTGAGTGTCAGGTGTGAGGAGTACAGGATCAGGTATAAGGGACAGGTACAAGGGTAGGTGTCAGGTATAAGGGGCAGGAAAAAGGAAAAGGTATTATGACCATTTATAAGGACTAGGTATAAGGAGCATGAAGAACAGGTATAAGAAGTACAAGGACCAGGTATGATGGTGAGGTATAAGGGGGAGGTATCAGGTATCAGGCATAAGGAATAGAGAGAAAGGAAACATGTGAGAGGTAGATGTAATGAACAGGTGTTAGGGAAAGTATAAGACCCAAATATAAGGGACAAGTATGAGGTATGAGGGAGAAGGGTAAAGGAACAAATGAAAAAGGAAAACTGCAAGGGTTAATTGTAAGGTTCTGAGAAGGTATTAGGGCCAGGTATTGGGTATCAGGTATGAGACAGGTGTAAGGCCCAGGTACAAGAAGCAAATATAGGAACTGGTTTTAATGGTCAGGTATAAGGGCCAGATATTAGGGATAAGGTATGAGGTTTCAGGTATAAGTGAAGGATAAGGGCTAGATTTAAGGGTGAAGACAAGTATAAGGTTCAGGTATAAGGGTCAGATATAAGGGTCAGGTAAAAGGGTCAGGTATGAGGACTATGTATAAGGACCAGGTATAAGGGTCAGGTATAAGGGTCAGGTATGAGGACCATGTATAAGGACCAGGTATAAGGGACAGGTATGAGGGACAGGTATGAGGGGCAGGTATGAGGGGCAGGTATAAGGGTCAGGTATAAGGGTCAGGTATAAGGGTCAGGTATAAGGGTCAGGTATGAGGACCATGTATAAGGACCAGATATAAGGGACAGGTATGAGGGGAAGGTATGAGGGGCAGGTATAAGGGTCAGGTATAAGGGTCAGGTATGAGGATCATGTATAAGGACCAGGTATAAGGGACAGGTATAAGGGCCAGGTATAAGGGCAGGTATAATGGCCAGGTATGAGGCGCAGGTATAAGGGTCAGGTATAAGGGTCAGGTATAAGGGGCAGATATGAGGGGCAGGTATAAGGGTCAGGTATAAGGGTCAGTTATGAGGATCATGTATAAGGACCAGGTATAAGGGACAGGTATAAGGGTCAGGTATAAGGGGCAGGTATAATGGCCAGGTATGAGGGGCAGGTATGAGGGGCAGGTATAATGGCCAGGTATGAGGGGCAGGTATGAGGGGCAGGTATGAGGGGCAGGTATGAGGGGCAGGTGTGAGGGGTAGGTATGAGGGGCAGGTATAAGGGCCAGGTATGAGGGGCAGGTATAATGGCCAGGTAT
>NW_026973669.1:1335000-1340000 GCF_035594125.1 Scylla paramamosain
TTTTTTTTCAATTGTAGTTTTGTTGCTCTTGGCTGCAGAAAAAAACAAAAAAAAAAAAACAAAAAAAAAAAACAGGCACTCCCTCCCTCGGCCATTCAAGGTTTCAATGGAATTTTTAGTGTCTAGTTATAGCAGCTTAAAATGTCTGTAGTCCTGTCATGTTTTGGCTAAATTAGGCTGAGGTTTGGTTAAGGTTACGTTAGGTTAGGTTAGGATAGATTAGACAAATAAACAGGAAAGATGTACAGACACACAGATTGTACAATAAAAGCATGTTGCAAGCTTATGTACATGTGTGTGTGTGTGTGTGTGTGTGTGTGTGTGTGTGGAGGGGGTACAGGAGGAAACTGGTTCTCAAATAGATTGCTGGAAGACCCGAGGAGACTCAATAATGAAGGCAGGACAAGAAGTGACGGATTCAAACTTTATTCTCATCCAAGGCCGATTATGCAAGAGTGAACCTTACAACATTTTTTTGCTGATCGTCTTCATTCTTTTTTTTTTCTTTCTTTTTTATGTAAGAGGTGCACTGGCCAAGGGCAACAAAAAATTCGAAAAAAAATGCGCAATTGTATGCCAGTCCCCAAAGCAAGGTCAAAAAGAACCATAGAGAACTGAAGGATGTGTCTTGAAACCTCCCTCCTGAAAGAGTTTAAGTCACAGGAAGGGGAAAACATGGAAGCAGGTTCACCGAGCGTATATATATATATATATATGTTTTTTAGCTTCAAACAAATTTGTATCTGTTTATCATCGAGAATTGAAGGATGTGTCTTGAAACTTTCCTCCTCAAAGAGTTTAAGTCACAGGAAGGGGGAAATACGAAAGAAGGTTCACGGAGCGTATACATATATATATATATTTTTCTTCATCAAACTGTAATGTATTGCTGGCAGTTTTGATACGAAATAAATCAGTCACGTAAATACTAGAAATACTAGCACGTAAATATTAACCCTTTCACTGTCATATGCCACAAGTCACACCACGAAAAACACCTACAAGAAAGAATTATATAAAAAAAAAAAAAAAAAAAAAGAGCAGATTTAGCAATATCTACCCAGCACATCTCAGAGTTGATTATTGATTAAGAAAAGATGTGTTAAATGATACGTAAAGGTTAATATGTATTGTATCGCCTTAATAGTGTAGCAGTTTCTTCAGGTTGGGAAATCATCCTTTAACCCTTTCACTGCGACACGACACAAATAGCAGCAGCATAAGCATTACGTGAAGTCTTTACAAGCACCTACAAAAAAATTAACGACGAAAAAGAATACATTTTGCAATTTCTACGCATTTTAAAGGCTGGGTGTTGCTGTAGAACAAGTAAAGGTGTCTCATAGTGATTGGTGATTAGGGAAAGGTGGACCAAGTGGCTGACAAAGGGGTAAGACCGTCCCGTGGGCCAGATGTGTCCCGCGGGGTGGTCTGCAGCGCCCCGCGAGGTGACAGGTGGCTGAGTCTGACACCCCTGGGCCAAGTCTGTCTTTTTGTTCATTTCAGGTCATTTTTTTTCTTACATCCAAATTTCTTGACTTTAAGCTGCTTCCTTAGTCCTAGCCCCTTCCTAACTTCAAGCCTCTTCCTAACTCCAAATCTCTTCCTAACTCCAAGCCTCTTCCTAACTCCAAATCTCTTCATAACTGCAAGCCTCTTCCTAACTCCAAGCCTCTTCATAACTCCTAGCCTCTTCATAACTCCAAGCCTCTTCCTAACTCCAAGCCTCTTCCTAACTCCTAGCCTCTTCATAACTCCAAGCCTCTTCCTAACTCCTAGCCTCTTCATAACTCCAAGCCTCTTCATAATTCCTAGCCTCTTCATAACTCCTAGCCTCTTCCTTCATAACTCCTGGCTCATTTTTTACTCCAAGCTCTTTCGTTTTAATTCCAGCAGTTGGTTGAGCGGTTACAAATGATGGTTTGCCTGTGTGGGACGGGGCGGGAGCTGAGCGTTTAGGGCAGCCCACGTCTCTCCCAGGGTGAAGGCAGAGACGGAACCCCCAGGCAAAATGTGATCTCAGTAGCGGTCACCCATCCAAGTACTAACCAAACCCAGCGTTGCTTAACCTCACTGATTGCACGAGAACCCACAGCACAGACAGACGCAGTAGTCAGGCTGTTAGTGCTGAGTCAATAGGAAGCTTTGGAAGGGGACTGGGTCAATGTGTGGGTGAAGATGACAGGTGGGAATAGGCAGGCGTGTTTCATTACAAGGACTGCTACGTGTAGGCCTGATGGCTTCCTGCACCAACCCTTGTGTTCTTGTGTACTACTACTACTACTACTATTACTACTACTACTACTACTACTACTACTACTACTACTACTACTACTACTACTACTACTACTAGTGTATGGACAGGGATGACAGGCGTGTTTCATAGAGGGACTGCCACGGGTAGGTCTGATGGCTTCCTGCACCAAGCCTTGTGTTGTGTTGTCATGCTCACAGACGTGATGACACACAGTGCAGGTGAAGACAAGGAAAAATGATGCACATTAATTTATCTTGTTAGTAATGAGTGTATGTGACAGCTTTTATTTATTTATTTTTTTCTTTTCGTCAGGGAATGCGGCCAAGATCGAAAAAAAAAAAGAAAGAAAAAGAAAGAAAGTAGAGGGAAAAAGGGCAGCACATCTCACTCTGAAGAATAAAAGAAAGAAGGAAGAGGAGGAAAAAAAAATGCAAGACACAAATAGAAGAAGTTGACTAATTTCTGTCGTACTTACTTGTGGTTACTTAGGCTGTGCTAACACTTACTGGCCTTTCTCTTACTTACCAGGCTAGTCACACTTATGGATATTTATACTTACGTGTCGGCACTTAAACTCTCTGGCTACATGTACTTATACTTACCAGACTAGGGTGACACTTACGGCTACTTAAAGGCTACTTATACTCACTTATCAGCCAGGCATTTAAGGACGCTCATTTAATAGGCCTGGGCTGGAAGGCTACCAAGGCTGCGTGCACAGACAGTGCTGGTCTCCTGGGGCGAGCAACCCGCGTCGACCCGCGCTGACCCGCGCCAAGAATTTCACCTCACAACAAAAGTGGCGTGCACAGAGGCAGGCTGGGCGTTGCGGCGAGGCAGCCTGCCTCCGCCAGCTGTCCTGCCTCCCCGGCACCGTACCTGCCTGCACGACTGGCGCCGCTGGGCGTGTGGCAGCGTGGACACTTCATTATATTGATTTAGTACATTAAACTTATTCTGGAATCTTATTTCAGTTCAGGTGAGAGTGATGGAGAGTCTTTTGTCGGCAGAACAATCTATCTGTGCCAGGGACAGGCTGTGCCGCGCCTCCACCAGGCGGTGATTTTTTTAAGTTAATTAATGAATGAATTTATTTATTTATTTTATTTATTTGTTTATTCGTTTTTTTATTTATTTATTTTTTTTTTCTTGAGAGTGTAGCCACAAGTGTCTTGGCTCACCTTGTGTACTAAACAAATGTTCTCAGGTCTCTCCTTGGGTCACCAGCAAGGTGGTGACATTCTCACACTGCTTTTGTGATTTATTTCATGTATTTCTCCTTTTCACCTTCCAAGCTGTGCCTGAGTGGTATTGGCCAGTGTCAACTCACCGCCAGCCGATGAGCCTGACACGTTCACCACACAAGTGGTGCGTCACGCCTGCCGCTGTGCTCCTCCCTGCTCTGGCTGCACGAAGTCACCTTGTCCCTCGTGACTGTTCACCTGTCAGCGCAGGAAACCAGCGCGGGTTTGCACCGGTGCGGTCTGGTCGGAGCCAGTGCTCGCGCGGGAATGTATTCTGTGTGCACGCAGCCTTATGAGTACTTGTCAGGCTAGTCCAGTGGCCACGTTAGGTTAGGTAAGCTAAATCAGGCTATTTTGTCTCCTTTAGCACTGCTCTCCAGCTCCAAGCAGGGAAGCCTCCTGCACCCTGCCGCCTCGCGCGTGTGTGCTTCCCCTGCCTCGCCCTCTCCACTCTGCACTGCTTGGCGCCTCGTCACAGCCGCTCTACCAATACGTCTAATTATAGTCATTGAACTTTTCTTTTTTTTTTTCTTTTCTTTTGTACGGAGGAGTGAGGAGAGTACGTAAAGAAATTTGTATCTTTTCCTTTTGGTGAAGCTCGTGCACTGTAATGACGAAGGCGTTACTAAATGAAGCAATGCAATGCACGGGAGAACATTTGCATGACTCAGGACCATTTGCTTATCTCCAGAGCAATGATCTGCCGCTATTTTCATGCTGACTGCTCTACTGATCTTGCTAACTGCATGCCCCTCCTCCCGCAGCCTCGCTGCACAACACTTTCTTCTAATGCAAGAGTTAACCAGTATTCTCAGTCTCACCCCTTTCACTGGCACACTCCTGAACTCCCTGCCTGCTGCTGTGTTTCCCCCTGCCTGTGACTCGAACTCTTTCAGGAGGGAGGCTTCAACACACTTATCCTTAATTTTGAATGATCCTTTTAACCTTTCTTAGCGAGTGACGCCTCAGTAGCCATTTTTGTTTTCATTTATTTTTGTTGCAGTGACCCTCCTACATGGAGAATGCAGATCTAGAGAGTAATTAAAAAAACACACCATTTGAAAAAAAAAAAAAAACGCTTTTTTATGAATATACGAATAGACGAATATAAGAATAGATAAATAAATTTCACTTTACGTATTATAAATATTGGTGTGTTTAAAATTAACTTATTGTGGTGTCATTGTAAAACTGATACTATACAAACATCACGGAAAATGTAACAATGTGTGTGTGTGTGTGTGTGTGTGTGTGTGTGTGTGTGTGTGTGTGTGTGTGTGTGTTGTTGTTGTTGTTATTTTTGTTGTTGTTGTTGTTGTTGTTGTTGTTATTCTTGTTCCCGTTGTTGTTGTTGCTGTTGTTGTTGTTGCTGTTGTTGTTGTTGTTGTTGTTGTTGTTGTTGTTGTTGTTGTTGCTGTTGTTGTTGTTGTTGTTGTTGTTGTTGTTGTTGTTGTTGTTGTTGTTGTTGTTGTTGCTGTTGCTGTTGCTGTTGTTGTTGC
>NW_026973669.1:1352500-1355000 GCF_035594125.1 Scylla paramamosain
GGAGGGGAGGTCAAGGCCTTCCAATGCGCGTCTGGTCAGGAGGACAGCCCCCCGCAGCCCCCCACCTGCAGCAGCCCCACCATGTCCAGAGGGGGTGGCCTGGGGGGTGTTAATTAGGTTAGGTTAGAATTGAGTGGGTAGTAGTTGTAGTAGTAGTAGTAGTAGTAGTAGTAGTAGTAGTAGTAGTTGTTGTTGTTGTTGTTGTTGTTGTTGTTGTTGTTGTTGTTGTAGTAGCAGTAGTAAAAGTAATAGTTGTAGTAGTAGTAGTAGTAGTAGTAGTAGTAGTAGTAGTACTTGTTGTTGTTGCTGTATTAGTAGTAGTAGTAGTAGTAGTAGTAGTAGTAATAGTAGTTGTTGTAGTAGTAGTAGTAGTAGTAGCAGTAATAGTAGCTGAAATAGTTATAAACTCTCTCTCTCTCTCTCTCTCTCTCTCTCTCTCTCTCTCTCTCTCTCTCTCTCTCTCTCTCTCTCTCTCTCTCTCTCTCACCCTTCTTCCTTGTATCTGGAGGCGAAAGCTCCCAATAAGTTGTTGTTGTTGTTGTTGTTGTTGTTGTTGTTGTTGTTGTTGTTGTTGTTGTTGTTGTTGTTGTTGTTGTTGTTGTTGAATAGATTGTGTGTCTGTCCATCTGGCGAAGTTAGGACCGGACCGACCACATTCCTGCAGTAGTAGTAGTAGTAGTAGTAGTAGTAGTAGTAGTAGTAGTAGTAGTAGTAGTAATCTTAGTTTCTATATATTATTTTTCGCTTTTCTTTATTGTTATTATTTTATTTTATTTTTTCCCTGAGTTTTATTGCATATTTTCCTATTCATTCCTTTTATTAATATTTCTTAAATGTCTTAGAACTTTTCAGCTAATTTTCTTAACTTTCTCTTTATTTTCCTTATTTAAAAATTGATATTAATTTTAGGCACGTTTTCTTTATTTTTTCTGTCATCATCATTTTTATCATTTCCTAATTTTGTTCTTATTTTTATCCCACATTTTTTTTAAGTTGTTCCTAATCTTTATTGCATATTCTTGAGTATTTCATCTTTTTATTGGTTATCCTTCAGTTTCTCTTATTTTTTTATCATATATTCTTAGTTTCATTATTATTTGTATCATCTATTCCCACTTTTTCTCATTTTCACCATATTTTCTACGTGTCCCCTATAATTTTACCATTTTCTTTGGTATTCCACAAAAATTTACAGTTTATTATTTTTTCCCCAATATATTAGGAAATTTCCAAAAAAATACCAAGTTACCCATAAATACCCAACATTTTCATTAGTCCCCCGTTTAAATTACACATTCTCTATTCATTCCTTAAAATCATCACACTTTCTGTACATCCCCCCCTAGAAAAAGCACCTCATCTATTTATTCTCCCTTAGTTTTCGCCACAAAGTCTTAAGTCTACCATAAACCTACTCCATTTTCTTTAATCTCAATAAAAATCATACGTTCTCTATTCACGTTTTCACCACCAACTCTTCTATTCCTTAATTTTGAAACTGCTTTAACCATGACTGCTTTCCAAGACCGTAGAAATTATTAACGAGGTTCTCAAGAGTGTTTTTCCTGTTAATAATGTAGAAATGTCGTTAATCTGTCACTAGAACCGTAAAAACACCCTTTAAAAACTTGTGTGTTACTTCAACTACGGCCTTTGGAAAGAATTTTAGATGCGCGGTACAAGTCTAGCTGATTACGGCCCCCCCCCCCCCTCTCTCTCTCTCTCTCTCACCTCCTTTTGTTCAGTAAGTGGGTGAGGGCGTGGGCGTGGGTGAGGTGGGCGGCTGGGTCCAAGAGGAAGAGGTGGTCAGGGTTCTTCTCTTGAATCTTGCGTCTGGGGAAGGGGAAGAGGAGGAGGAGGAGGAAAAGAGGAAGAGGAGGAAGGGTTGAGAAGAAGGGAAGAGTAAAGGAGAGAAGAGGACGGTGAAAAGAGGAGTTAAAAGAGGAAGAGGAAGAGGAGGAAGACGATAAGTAAGATGACATAAAAAAGAGAAAGAGAAGGAGGAGGAGGAAGAGGAGGAGGAAGAAATGAAAAAGGTGAGGAGGAGGAGGAGGAGGAGGAGGAGGAGGAAATGAAGAAGGTGAGAAGGAGAAGGAAGAGGAAAGGAAGAGGACGAGAAGGAAGAGCAGGAAAGAAAGAAGAGGACGAAGAGGAAGAGGAAGAATATGAGGAAGAAGAAGAAGAAATAAGAGGAGGAACAGAAAGAAGAGGAAAAGAAAGGGAAAATAAGAGGAGAATGATAGTGAAGATTAAGAAAAGAAAAATAACAAGTTTCATGGATTAGTCACCCCGTTAAATTCATATAATTACAGCTATTTATTGTTATTATTATTACTATCACAGCAATAGAAATATGTAATAACAAATGTAATATCTAAAACAACACTATTTCTTCTATATAATTATACCCCAACAAAAAATTATTACCCTTATTTCAGATTCAATAAGTAAAGCCACGTTCTTTTAAATCCATAAAGAAACGCGGCACCGGGCAAGCGAC
>NW_026973669.1:1365000-1367500 GCF_035594125.1 Scylla paramamosain
TCTGTAAGGGACACGGTGGGGCTAACTGGGGTATGTTCTGATGTGTTTAAAGGTGTTAGGGTCTTTTGGGGTCATGTGGTCTGTAGGTCTTGTTGGGGACTTCTCCGGCAGTGTTTCAGTAAGTGTGGGTGCCTCCTGGCGTGTGGAGGGGCGCGTGTGGCTGTGCGCTAGCCTGCTTTGCGTCACCTGGTGTCTGAACAGAGAGGAATCTAAGTACTCTGGTCTTTTAACGCTGGGAGAGGAGACAGAGGTGAGAGAGGAAATAGTTGATGATTCTCTCTCTTCTTCCTTCCTTTCCTTCACTTCCTTCATGGGTTTTACAGATTTCAAAGGAGATTTCAAGGTGAATTTGTGCTTCTGTGTCACTTTCGCCCTATCTGTTAGCGGGTGTGCTTGTCCCCACCCGCTGCACGCCACCACCATCACCGCCACCACCATCGCTGTCACCGCTGCTGTCTGGAATTGAAAGATAACGTGGTGGTGATGGTGTTGTTGTTGTTGTTGTTGTTGTTGTTGTTGCCCTTGTAGATCTATTATTGTTACTACTACTACTACTACTACTATTTTTACTACTATTACTATTTTATTAATGTTATTCTTGTAGTAGTAGTAGTAGTAGTAGTAGTAGTAATAGTAGTAGTAGTAGTTGTTGTTGTTGTTGTAATAGTTGTAGTACTAGTGAAAAACAATCACACACACACACACACACACACACACACACACACACACACACACACACACACACACACACACACACACACACACACACACAGTCAACGCACCCTATCCAGAATTTAAAGGTCCTGTTAAGTTGCATTCGCGGGTCAGGTCAGGTCAAACTCAGAACTGTTTGTGACCTCTTTGCAGCGTGACCCCTACCCTGCCCTACTACTACTACTACTACTACTACTATTAAACAAACACCCCCTCCCATTCCCCCCCCCCCATAGAGCTGCCTCGTTAAGGGAAGCAGACAGCAGGAGTTGAACAGGAAATAAGAAGAGTCCCCCAAGGTTGAAGATCCAGCTTGGTGACCTTGACTTTCGCCCTTATTTACCGCCCCGCTCCTGCACCTTTTCCGGGAGAGAGAGAGAGAGAGAGAGAGAGAGAGAGAGGGGGGGGGTGGTAGAAGGAGAGATGGAATATTTTTTGCAGTAACGGATTCTATTTCTCTCTCTCTCTCTCTCTCTCTCTCTCTCTCTCTCTCTCTCTCTCTCTCTCTCTCTCTCTCTCTCTCTCTCTCTCTCTCTCAAGGATGACTTAGTGTGTGTCTTACTAAGGCCTCGTCATCTACGCACACACGCACACACACACACACACACACACACACACACACACACACACACACACACACACACACACACACACATTTAGTTTAAGAGAAATTATTTCATGTCAAAGGGATTTCCCACTCTCTCTCTCTCTCTCTCTCTCTCTCTCTCTCTCTCTCTCTCTCTCTCTCCATGACTAGCATTTCTATTTTTCTCTACTACTATTACTACTACTACTACTACTACTACTACTACTACTACTACTACTACTACTACTACTACTACTACTACTACTACTACTACTACTACTACTACTACCGGTTGCCAATTAATTTAGATTTCAATGCAGTTTTCATTTGCATCATCGTGTATAAAGAGGAAGAGGGGAAGGAGGAAGAGGAGGAGGAGGAAGAGGAAGATGGGGAAGAGGAAGAGGAGGAAGAGGAAGAGGAAATGGACGAAATTGAGATCAGGCCTTGTAAAGAATAAATAAGAGAAACAGGAGAATGAAAATGGAAGAAGGGAAGGAAGGTGGAAGAATAGAAGGAAGAGAGAGAGAGAGAGAGAGAGAGAGAGAGAGAGAGAGAGAGAGAGAGAGAGAGAGAGAATTATGAAACAAGAAAGGAAGAAAGGAAGGAAAAAGAGAAAAAGGAAAAGCGAAAGAGAGAGAGAGAGAGAGAGAGAGAGAGAGAGAGAGAGAGAGAGAGAGAGAGAGAGAGAGAGAGAGAGAATAAAGAACAAAAACTGACAAAACTAAATAACTACATATATATCTACACTACCACCACCACCATCACCACCACCACCACCACCACCACCACACCTGTCTGTCTGTCTGAGTGTCTTACCTTGTTACGAACCATGGTGAGATGAAGGAGAGAGAGAGAGAGGGAGAGGTGCTTCCTTCTTCCTCCTCGGCTTGTGGAAGAATGAAGGAGAGGAGTAAGAGGAACACACACACACACACACACACACATGCACACACACACACACTCTCTCTCTCTCTCTCTCTCTCTCTCTCTCTCTCTCTCTCTCTCTCTCTCTCTCTCTCTCTCTCTCTCTCAGGAATTCCCAGGCGATTTCTTAATAATTTCATGGTATTTTCTTTTTTTTTTCTTATTTTATTTGACGTAAGAAAAAAAAACTGGAATTCTCTAACTGGTAACTCTGCGAACGTTGCTTTCTGGGGATTTCCAAATAGCATCTTTTTTTTTCTTTTTGTTTTCATT